>NW_027461576.1:0-124669 GCF_027571235.1 Dermatophagoides pteronyssinus
TTTTCAATTTTGGAGAGCATTCTCCAAAATTGAAAACCAACAATCGCATGCAGCGAATAATCGATTGTTGCAGGTTCTCCCCCTTTATTGCAATGGCCCCCATATTAATTTAATTACACATAAATTTAAATTTAATTATAATTTTATTGATAATTAAAAAATTTGAATCATAAAAATCATTAATATTTAACATCCCACGTTGATCCATTCTTGTCCAGTTCCAAATCGATCCAAAATTGAATATTCGATGTCCAGCGATCCGATTCATGTTTCAAAACTCAATGTCCATATTTGATCCATGAATTTGAATATTTGAATCCCATCATTCTCAGCGGTGATCTTGAATTTAAAAGAATATTAGTTGATAGTTTCGATCATTGGATTCAACAACTTACCATCATTAACTGCAAGTATCCATTCCAGTTTGAAAATATTCGAATGATATCATAATTTTCGATCGTTTTTTGGTTCTAAAGTCTCATCAGGCATCGAATTCAATAGGAAATAGCTCAGACCATGTTTCCTAATTCTAATCTAACCTAGCCTAGCCTATTGTTTAACATTGTCAAACTATTCTTGAATCAGATGCCGATGAACAATGGAATCGCCAAATCGATCGGGAACATGATAATCATTCGAATATTGTTTCGACATTCATTAGCAAAATTTTGAACTAAAGTGGAAGAATTATGGATTAGATTGTAAAGTTACTTTGAAGTTACCTTATTTGAAGTCCATCGATCCAATCAGTAGTTTTATTTTGGACCATGTATTTTTCTTACCAATTATCCAGTCTTTTGCCATGTCGAATGATATGCTAAGACGAAGAAAAATTGTCATTTTCATGTTACTCAAAATGGTAATATTACCTTTATTAATTTACTGGAAATGTTAATTAGCACCATAATGAAACTGAAAAAATAAACTGGAAAAGATGTGATTAAATGAAAATTTATTTAAAATGAAATATCATTTGATAATTACAAACTTGAATAAATGACATCGAGAAACTGATCATTTTTCGTCAATTGCATCACAACTCGTCCAAACAATTTTCATCAATTTGGTAGCCAATTTTTAATCTGAAGCAAATAAAAGCATAAACAAAGATAATCTTTAATCAATACGAGTGGTTGTTCCAAAAATTTGAACCAAAATTAATGATTAAAATGGAAAAAATAACTTATAAAATCAACCTGAAAAAAACGTTCGAAAAAACAACCGTCACCAAGAAAAGTTCGAAATAGAATGACGAGGACAAACGATTTTGACGACCGTTGAATAGAACTTTTGAAACTTGCATTCTGATTGGACGAAAGAAAAATATATAGAAAATAGTTAGCATTTGAATATGCGCAAAAGATCTTTGTCGAACTTTAGAATTTTTTGAAAAAAAGAATGCATTATTATTTTCCATAGACTTAACATTGACAAAAATTAATTTAATTATCATTTTTTCCAACTTGTGAATTGATGTATTTTAGAGATGATGAATCCTTTTGAATCGATGGACCACATAATAAAAATATTTTCAATTCCAAAAAGAACCAAGAGTGAATTAGGAGATATGTTTGACAACTTGTTACATATCAAAGATTCCATTCCAATTATCGATTATAACCAAAAAATTTACATTTTTATCATTAGCATCAATTCTAATTAATTTTCGTGATAAAATCTCATCGGAATCACTGTCGGATACATTTTTTTAGCAGAATTACCGAATTCCATCATTCGATTGTTTTCACTTTTCAATTTTGAATAGTGTTAACCAACGTTGAAGAATGTTATTCAAAATTGGAGAGTATTGATTGGAGAGCACTCTCCAATTTTGAGCAATGCTTACCAACGTTGAACAGTGCTCTCCACAATGCTCTCCAAATTTGGCTAACACTCTTCAAAGTTGGTAAACACTGCGCAAAATTGAAGGAAAAAACCTTCAATTTTGGAGAGTATTCTCCTTACTTTTTTTTGTGTGTCTGTCTTTCTTGGCAAAATTCCCATCATCATTATCGTTTTTTTGGAGAAAAAAAGATTTTCTCCTTTGGTCAGAATAATTTTCATGTCAAAGTTCAATAACGAAGAAAAAAAAGGGGTCAATCAATCAATCAATCGATCGATCAAAATGAGAGGTAATGGCGATGGCTATTTCGACTTACATCTCCAAAAAAATTCCTCACAAAATTTAATAACTCAATTTTTTCTCATCATCACTATCAAATATTTGGAACAACAACAACAAGGTAAGATTATCATCGTTATCATCGTTATCAGGTGTGTTTCGAAGTGATCATTAAATTCATTCATTCAGTCATTCAGTCAATCAAACACACACACATTGCCATTATCGTTTGTGTTGATGACTTTTTTCTTCTCATCGTTGTTGACCAATATAGATTGTCAGTTTTGGTTTTTGACCAGATGTTTTCTATTGTTATTTTATTTCGTGTTTTCAATTGAAATGCATCCATTTTCATTGTCTTTTTTTTGTTGTTGAAGAAATGATTTTCACGAATTTTTTTTCCAGAAAAATATAATGGATGTTATCCGAAAGTTGTTGTTCTTCAAAAGATAAACTTGATGATGATGATGATCGTGAACTAAACATTAAAAATTCAATTGAAAATTTCAATTGGTTTCCATTTTTTAGAGAAAAACAAAATTTTTTATTTTTAGAAACTTTTTTCGGAAATTTTTCAGAAATTCTCGAAAAAAAGTTCCCAGTTTATCCGGCGGAAAAAAATTAGTCCAAATGTGGACTATTTCGACGACATTGATCGATTTTGTTTTTTTAAATACTCAAGTTAATCTTTAACACGTGATCATCATCATCACTGTCATTATAATCTGTAAATGAGAAAAATACCTTTTTTCTCTTTTCTCGGTCGATGTTTGTTATCACCATCTCCATCTCCATCACCATTATCATCATCCTGGTTATATAAATTTGTTACAAATCTTTTTCCACTTTTAACAAATGACAAATTTTTTTCCTCCGAGCTTTTATCTTTTCCCATCAACAACAACAAAAGAAGAAAATTACTTGAAATTCTTGACGAAAAAACCTTTTTAAATGCATATTGCGCAAACGATAATCACCATTCACCAAACATCATCGAATGACAGTGAAATGATGGATGGATGATTCATCGATTGCCACGTTGTTGTTGATGATGCAAAATAATGGAGCAATACATCATTGCAGTCTCTCGATTCCATTTCATTACATTTTGGATGACATTGACATTCACCCCGTAAACAAAAATGGTTTTTGAAAAAAATAAAAAATACTTTTTGAGCATCGAGCATCAAGCATCATTGACTTTTGACCGTATGAAGGAAAAAAACCCATCAGTTATGCGACACAGGCCCCATATATACTTTGTGACATTTTAAAAGTTTTTTCTGCTGCTTTTTTTAAAAAAATTAAATTTTTCAATAAAATTTTTCTTATCCAACATTCTCCCCCTGCAGATTTAGTTGTGTTATTTTTACACTTGTTGTTGTTTGGTTCTTTACTTTTGTAACTTAATAATAATCACCACCACCATCATTAATGGTGATGATAATGATCATTATCGTTTGTCATTAACGATGGATGTATAAATCTCTTGTTTTGGACACTCTTTTTTTTGCAAAGACAATGTTCATTCTCATCATCATCATCATAATCATCATTTTGAAGAAAAATAATTTTTGTTTTTGCAAATAGATTATGTCAGAAATGTTATGTCATTTGATATCTTGCGTAAGAAGAAAGAGAAGCAAAATTGTTTTTCTTAAGATAGTTTCTTTTGGCTGTTTGGGTGTGTAGTATCATTGAAAAGGCAATTTTCTTCTGGCGTAATACAGTGGCAATAATTTTGTTGTTGAATAAAGAAGAAAACAACAACAACAACAAGAAGAAGAAGATTACAAGCTTGGAGAACGTAAATCTTGTTTATCGTTAATCCTATGATGTGAAGAATTTCGGCTGTAGATTTTTGCGAAAAACGAAACAAAATTATTGACAACTTAATCAAAATTGTAACTAAAAAAAAGTTATGTAAACTTTCCCGGTTTTTGTTTCTCCTATTGGAAAAAATGAATTTTTTATCATTTATTATTATTATTATTATCAATAATTCCTTGTAATTTCCAGTTTAGGTTTTATGAAATGCAAGAATGTTTTCTCCATTCTCTTCGGTTCACCCAACATAACATTATGTAATTATATTTTCTGCTGTTTTATGGCCCAATAAAAAGAATTTTTCCAAAGAAAGATTCTTTTGATCCTTGTTGATTATCAATCGAAAACCGAAGCCGAAACTGAAATAAAATTTTTATGATGATCACGAAAATGCGATGTGCGATTATCATGTGGAAATGAAAATTTTGTTGTTACTATAGAAACATTCATTCATTCATTTGAAGTAAATTATCAAAATGTGGCACGTGTGTTTATATATCCATAACGGAATAATAATAATAAAAAAACCTCAGGAAAAAACATATAAAATGAGAGAAGGAAATCTCCCCCCAAAATTTTCGATGAAAATTGTATTCGTCCAAAATGAAAAAATTATAATCAACCAAACAAAACCAAAATGACAAACAACCAACCAACCAAACAATTTATGGGATTTGGATCGATATATTTTGGGGTTTTTTCGGTTGTTTGTTTGTTTGTTGATCAGTGTTGATCAGATGCTGAAGATAAGTGTGGGGAAGGTAAATGGCCTCGAAATTAGATTTTTGTAGTTTTTTTCTGGAAACTTTTCGGCAAAAATATTTTTCTTTCATGAAGTTGACTAAATTTTCTCACATTGAGTCATTCAGAGCCAGAGTTGCATAATAATAATAATGATACCCCTTGGATGAAATCTATTTGATTACAAATGGCACGCAATCCAAATGTTTTTTCATTTCTTATTTTGGTTTTTCGTTTCCATTTCAAATGTGTTTCACATATGAAAAATATGAAAATTTTTTTCTTTCTTTCCAATTCAATTTATTTGATTAATTTTTTGGTCAATTTTTGTCTCTTTTTTACATGACATCTTTATGTACGAATACTGAGGATTTTTTAATAACGTTAATTATCATTGATGATGGTAATCCACAACAACAACAGCCGGAAACCGATGCGAAAATGAAAATTAATTTTTATTCATTAAAAAACATAAATAAATTTGTAACCGGAAACATTGTAACATTGAGAAGATGAATTTCTTTTTTCTGAATACCCATGTGATTATTGATGCATGAATGGCCGCCAAAAATATAAATAACACATCAGTACAAACCACATATCACATACATATCATGATGATGATTTGCCATTCATTTATTTATTATTCCAATCACAACCAAAATAACAACAAATCTTCCACCCATTTCCTAATTATCATCATTTGTTGTTATCATCATCATCAATTTCATTTTCTGGCTTGGAATATGATAATAGATTTCATGGACATTATCAATCAGTGTTTTTTTTCCATTTGCAACAAAGAGAAAATTAATTTGTCATCGAATGTTTGTTTACAAGCAAAAAATCAACAACAGAATAGATTTTCATTTTTCTCTTGTTGTTGAGATATTGAAGAAAATTGAGAAAACACAACAACCAAGAAAAGTGGGTTAAACATCAAATTGAGATTCGACCACCCAAATAATCTTGTTACCAGAAAAACAGAAAAAATAGATCCCAACACCAAAAAAACATGCATGCATATGGTCAAATTTGCTGATACATTTGATCGATGATCTGTGATTTGTTTAGATTTTTACATTTTTCAGAATCTGTTTTTAAAAACATGTTTTTGATTGTCTGGTCAAACAAAATTCAATGTTAATATTTTTTGTTGTTGTTGTTCGATTGAGAGATGTTTGATAATGAACTTGACTGGAGAAACAAACCAAACAGAAAAAAAATTTGTTTAGTTTTGGAAACAACACATGCTGAAAGAAACAAAAATTGAAGAATTTTTCAAAAGAAAAGAATTTTTTGTTTATAAATTCTTTTCGAAGTAACCTAAACACACACACAAAACAAAACTGCATTCGACTACATTCGTGTGTCAAGAAAGTGTTTATTTTTATTTTTTGTTTTGTTTTGAGAAAGAAAAAAAATTCAAAAATTCAATGTTTTAAAACAAAAAAGTTGATGATTTGTGTGTTTGTTTGTTTGGTGATTGATCTGGATTATAAATCAAAAAAGTTTCTTTGCTTTCGCCTATTTTTGATAACCATTTGGTTGTTGATTTTAAGATTTTGATTCGGATGTTGAATCAAAATCATTTTCTGTTGTTTCCAATTGTTTTCGATAATTTCTTTTACGTGAATTTTCTCTTCCACCACTTAATTTTTTTCTTCTACCTTTTAATTTTGTCGATATTGATTTTGTTTCAAATTCTGTTTTTGATTTTCGATTATTTCTACGAAAAGGAGAAGTTCTTCTTCCACCACCTCCTTTTTTTCTTTTTTCTTTTTTTGTTCTTTTTGGCATTCTGGTAGATATTGATGATTCTGTTACAGATTTTCGATTATTATTCTGATTCTGATTATTTGTAATGGTTAATCCACTTAATGATGATTTTGAATATTCAAATTCAGATTTTTGATAATTTCTATTATCATCGTTGTTATTATTTTTATTGTAATCGTAGTTATTTTTAATTGTAAAAGGTTCGGTTATTGTTGATTTTAATATGATTTTTTCGGTTGTTGTTGATGGTGATGATAGTGGTGGTGGTGGTAGTGGTGTTAATGAGGATTTTGGACGTTTTTTATTCTTATTTATAGACATAACACGTGATTTTTTTAAAATTTCATCAAATTGTTTCATAATTAACATTTCTTTCCAATGTTGTTGCATAGCATGCATTTGCATCATTTGTTGTTGTTGTTGTATTTTTAATAATTTTTGTTCTTGTTCAAATAGATTACCTTTACAGCAAAAAAATCTATAACATTTTTTTAATGTTATCCATACCAAATGATTAATATAGAAACAAATATAAACAGTACATAATATTAATGTTATTATCATACCAAATGAAACAAAACGATAGATTGGAAAATAAATTTCTTGATCATTATTTTTTATCATCGATGATTTATTATAATCATCAATAATTTTATCAGTTATTTTTTTATCATCCTTTAATGATTTATAATCAATAATAATACCATCTTTTTGAAAATTTAATTGTTCTAAACCTTTTTTTGTTGATAAACGATAATTTTTTTGATCATTTTTAGTTATAAGACGACATTTTTTTATAAAATTTTTATCATTCGATGTTATTATTGTATCATCATCACTATTAACATAATATTTAAACCATTCAAACATACGTAAACGATGTTTAGACATTATTTCAATTTTATCATCAAGTTTTGAATCTTTCCAACAATTTATATAATGTACAAAATCTAAACGTATACAATCGAATTGATAAATTGAATTTTGATTTTGAATAAATTCAGATAATTTTGTTGTTTTTAATATAAATATTTGACTACCAATCAATAAATGTATATATTTATTTATAAACATTGATGTTATTGGTAATGTTGTCCAATATGATTGTTTTTCAATAAAAAGACGACCACCATTATCAAAATAAAATATTTTCCAACAATATTTATTATCAATTTCGATTATTATTATTAATAAATGTTCATTATAATCAATTAGGCCGGTAATTAGACGGAAATTTTTTTCTTCTTGTTGTTCAATGGATAATTTTATATTCACTTTATCCGATTTACTATAAATACCATGTGTTATACTATATTCATACATATAAAATTGATTATTATCATATTTATCCATATAGATAATTAAAAATATTTCATCACCAGTTTCACCATAAATTAAATTCTGTATAATTTGTACATTAAATTTAAATGGATTTTGCGACATCTTTAGTTGATTATTTGAAACATTATATGTAAATAAATAACGACCTTGAAAAAAATAATAACAATTTTTTGATTCCGAATAAACAATTGAATCGATTAATGGCCAAAAACAAATATTTATTGGACAATTGAATATTGTTTTCATTGGCTATCATTTGCGAGGGAAAAAAATGAATTTGAATTAGTTTTTCTTTAGAAATGAAAATGAAATGAATGAAATGAATAATTACCAATGTTGATAATGGTGGATACATTTTAGATTTTTTACAATCACGACAAAATCTAATTGTTGAATATGATTGTTGTTGAAATAATATTAAATCAAAATTATTTAATCTATTTGAAATTTGTTGTTTAATCAGATAGATTTGTCTGATTCGATCATAATCGATATCTGTTTTATTGATTTGTGCAAATTGTTTTGGTTGTTGTTGTTGTTTTGGTTGTTGATTATTATCATTATTCAAATGATTTTCAAATAGAACTTCAAAATCAATTGTTTCTTTTAATGTCCAAACGATGAATGATGAATTGGATTTTTCTTGTTTCATCGGTATTAACATTGATGTCTGTTTTATAACGAAGGAAAGAAAGAGAAATGAGAAAACACAACCACAAAATCTTTCGAATATTTACCTTTATATGATAATCATTTAGATTTTTTCCAAACCATTTTGAAATATTTTTAAAATCTTTAAATTCATTATTGAATGTTATTGGTAAATGATCAACAGTGTATGAATATAATTCTGTGAGGAAAAAAAAGAATGAATGAATGAATGAATCCAGAGAATATTATTATACAGGAAAAACTCGAAAATCAATTACAAATTACAAATTACAAATCAACTTACTTTTATCATTAAATAAAAAATAATAAAATGTTTTATTCAATATAAATATCATACGAACATTATTGATAAAAATATTTGATTCATTAAAATGTTGACATAATTCTTCACTTGTTTGTTGACAAATTTGTAATGATTTATCATTTGATTGTATTGGACGAAAATTTCCTGTAAAACTATTTATACATGTATAGTTACATGTGTTTGATTTGTTACCATCATTATCATTATTATTATCATGATCATAATGGATAAATATACTGAATCCAAAATTCGAACCCATATCTAATATTAATTCAATATGACCATAACGATCTAATTGTTTACATTGATCTGAATCGGGTAATTGAATTGGATTCGTTGTTGCGGTACGATCAATGATGGTCAAAATCATCATTATCACCATACGAATAACGGATATTGAAATTTTTGTTGCCATTTTTTTCACACACCAAAAAACAAAATTTTCACCAAAAAAAACGAAATTCAGTTGACCAAATGTTTTTCAGTAAAATATTCAAATCATTTGATTGTTTGGTTAAAATTCGAGAAATTCGATTTGGTTTTCCAATCGGTATAAAATTCGAAAGAATTTTATCGTTATTTTTCTTGTATTTTTAATTTATTGATCGAAAATTATTATTTGAACCAAAAAAAAAAAAAAAAGATGTGTACGAAAAATTGCTGTGTATTAATCGTATTGTTGTTTATCATACCGTTGATATTCTGGAATTTATCATCGTATGTCAACAAAAAGGTATTTGTTTGATTGAAAATCTCCACTTTTTTCTAATTACAATTTCTTTGTTTTGTTTTTTAAAAAAAGTTTTACAGCTGCTTTTCAACGAGAGAAAATCTAAAATATAGTTCATTAAAATTATTATTATTATATCATGATAAAACAACTAAAACAAAAGAATATTATCATTTACATTTAATATTGAATGATACGCTTTATATATTTGAAACGGAATTTCGTATATGTGAACAAACCAAAAGTAAAACAATACATTGGTGTTATATTTATCTAAATAAATTAATTTCAACAGAAAAATGGTATGATGATACTAGATATCGTATTGATGGAACAAAATTAAGTAAAATTAATCAATTAAAATTGGAAAATGTTTTCAAACCAAACGATCAATTATTAGTTTATCGTTTTCGTATTAATGTTACAACAAGTATTAGTGTAATACGTAAACGAATGAAAAAATATCGTTATTTAATTAATACAAATTTACCGCCAATGAATTGTATTACGGATGCATATAATCCATCAACTGAAACATTAACAACAACAACAACAACAACCCAAACAACAACAACAATTCCAAATGATTCATCGAAAAAAGGTTATCTAATATTTCATTTGAATGAAGAAATGATAAAGAAAATTTTGGAAAAAAAATCAAAAAATATTTATGTTTCAACAACAGATTGTCCACCTGGTAGGAGACGTAATAGAAGAAATCGTCGTAGTATTGGTGGTGGTAGTAAAAGTAGAAATCGTCGTAGTATTGGTAGTAATAGTAAAAATCGTCGTCGTGGTCGTAATATTGTACGAAATCGATCATTTCGTGGTATACTTGAACTTGATTGTATATTTGGTGAAGATGATTATAATGATTATCAGGATTCTGGTGATGATCAACAACGAGAATCACCAACACCATCATTTACATTTAATGAAAAACAACAGCAACTTATTTTGGTTATCGATATGATATCGATTTCATTTACAAAATTAATCGAACAATCACCGGAAGAAAATTTATTTAATCGTAGACCAACATCATCAAAACCGGATTCAATTTTTATTGAATGGGTTATTGAAATATATACACAAATGTCAAAATCGATTATGGAATTAAGTGAAAAGGACAGGGATCAGGACCAGGATCATGACCATGACTACGATCATGACCAAGACCATGACCATGACCATGATAATGATGATCATGACCATGATCATAAAATAAATTCAACAAAATTTTGTTCCGGACATATACCATTCGGTTATGTACATCGATCATTCGTACATGTTTGGTGTGTTGCCGATTATTCTATATTAATATTCCCATATGGACAACAAGAACAAATGAAAAAACAAGAACCAGATTTATCGATAAAAATTTCAATTGATCATTATATTATTTGTCCATTACAATCATATTCATCGATATTATTATTTTTAAATGAAGATTATATTTGGTATATATTATTAATTTATTTTATATTAATTAGTCTTTGTATTGCTTGTATAACTGGTTGTTGTCCATATGATTATCCACCACCACCACCACCAAATCATCATCATCATGAACATCATCATAAACATCAACATAAAAGTCCAGAACAACAAAATATTGATCGTAAACGTTTTCATTTAAAACGTTTAAAAATTATAATGAATAGAATTAGTGGTGATAGACAACATTTTAAGGGTGATAAACCAAAACCACATCATGATCATCATCATAATGGCGATCCACACGGCGATCATCATGGCGATCCACATGATCGTCATCGTGAAAAACAACAACAACAACATGGTGATCATCATCATCATGGACAAAAAAATCAAAAAAAACAACATAAAAAACATCATCATATTCATCGTAAAAAATGATAAAAAACAAATTTTTGAAAAATAAAATCACAATATTAGTTTTTTATTTATTAGATTTTGAATTGAATGGAAGAAAAAAATGATGATGGAAGTTTTTTTTCCATTCAACAATATCATTATTCTTTTTCATTGAAATTAATCCTTTTTTTCAAATATTATAAGAAAAGAATATTATTAGTTTAAGAAGATTTTTATAATATGATTTTTGAATTTGTTGCTCTTTTTCTTCTTCAGAGGGCTGTTTGTTTACGAAAATTAAAATCATTCACAAATTCACAAATGCGCACGTTCAATTCGAGAATTAATCCATATTTAGACGAGATATTTCATTTAATAAAAATGATTCTTCTGAATCATTTTTTTCACCCGTTTCCGAATTATCACAGATTGTTGTTTGATGTTCAGATAATGTTGTTGTTGATGTTGTTGTTGTTGATGAACTAAATGGAACCGAATAAAAACTATGAAGAATCGTTTGATCTGATTTATTTGTACCAGCTTGTGGCCAAGGATAATCATATTTGGTTTTATAATTATTCATTATTACTGGATCGTCTGTTTTCAATAATATATCCGTTGTTGATGATGGTGATGATTTTTTTTCAACCATCGATAATGATTTTAATATTTCCTTATAAATTGAATAATAATCACGATGAAAAGCAAAATGTTCATCAAGTTCTTTATCACCAAAATCAACATTATCATCATCAGTAAATGGTTGATCAATTATTGATTGATAATTTGAAGGATCAGAAAATTTTGGATTCCAATCATCTTCAAACCAATCCGATGAATATTTATTAAATAATTCTGGTTGAAATTTTTGTTTAAATAACCATTGTTGTAGATTGTTTTTTAAACGTTCAAAATTATATTCAGATTTTGGATGTAAATACCAACAACGACTTGAACCACGATAACAAACATCTTTTGAAAATGATTCACATGGTTGTGTACGTTCTTTACAATCATGTAATGGTCTAGGTCTTATTTCATCTTGACCATGTGCAAAACAACATTGATCACCATATGGACATTCACCTATTTCTGATTTATAAATACATAATTCTGTTTTATAACGATCAAATTTTATAAAACGTTTTGATTGTGAATCACTGGTTACTGATATCGTATTCGAACGATTACGATTTGTTGTTGATGATGATGATGATGATGGTGGTATCGATATTATCGAATAAATCGAATCATTTGATGACTATTGAATAAAAAAACATTTATTATTGAAAAACATAAATAAAACAAAATTCTTACAATTGATGATCGACGTTCATGATGATAATGAAAATTTTGTCGATGATGATGATGACAGGATAAAAAATTATTTGTTAATTTTGGACTAGTTTCTGTTTGATGCATCATTGTTGTAGCCGAACATAATGAAAGACAACGATCACGAAATGGTGGTTGAATAAAATTATCCTCGCTATCCGATCCAAAATCAATCGAAGATTGTGTTGATACAATTTGCTGTTGCTGTTGTTGTTTTGGTTGTTGATCATTATCAGAATCATCTGTAATTTTAACAATATTTGGCGATTGTTTTTCAGCATCATTATCATCATCATCATTATGATGGTCAGCATCGTGATTATCATCATCATCCGAATTATCGTTGAATAATAAAGTTACCGATGAATGATCGCTGAGATTCAAATCCTCATTATCATCATCATCATCATCAGTGAATATTGATTCTGAATTTTTCATTACCAAACTTTCAATTTGATGATTTATCGATTGATCATTATTACCAACATCATCATCATCATCATCATTGGATGCATCAATAATTAAATCTTTTTCATCATCATGAATTAATTTTGTTACATAATCATTCAAAATCATATCATCATTTGAATGTGAATAATATAAATGATCATTCATAAATGATACTTGTTTACGTGGTTTTTCTATTGGACAATTTTCATCCACCGTTATTATTCTATCCGTTTGACAACGACGATCGACGATTATATTTGATTCATTATTCCGTAACGAAAATGGTGAATCGGATAATTTTTCTAAAAAATCCGATGATTGTTGTCGATCACTGTTGTTGTTATTGTTTGAATTGGTGGGAACGAAATCCAATGCATTCGGATTCAATGTAAGATTATTATTATTATTGCTGGAATATTGTAATGAACAACGATTAACATTCATTTCATCATTATTATTATCAATACGGTCCAGATAATGATTTATTATTGATGAACATTGTTGTATTGGCTGTTGTATTGGTTGTTGTAACATTGATAATCGTTGATGTTGTTGAAAAAAATGTGATTGTGGAATATTATTGTTCAATCTTGTCATCATTATCTGTTGATTGATACGTGTTTGTTGCCCTTGTTGTTGTTGACCACCAATCATTGATGATAATGGTTGTTGTTGTATTGATGGCCAATTTTGATTACCAAATTGGACATTATTATTTGTAGGATTAAAATTTGGATTAACAAAATCATATATCACAGATTGTTGATTATTATTTGCCGAAGATGATGATGTTGATTGTAGAGTTGGTGGACATCGTTGCGTCATCGATATTTGTTGTTGTTGTGGTGTTTGTTGTGATTGTTGAAATTGCATCGCCAAAGCTGATAACATTCGATTTAGATTCGGACATTTATGTGGATTTTTTGTAATCTGTTGTTGCATAGATAATGGTTGTACAATATTCGTTGATGATTGCCATTGATTTATACCGGACGTTGATGTTGTTGTTGGACCAAATCCAGGTGGTGGACGAATGATTGCTGTTGTTATTGCATCATTCTGTTGCTGTTGCGCCATCATTAAATGATGATGATGCTGATGGTGATGATTATTATTTGGATTCATCATCATCATCATAGGTGAACTTTTTGTTAATTGTTGTCGTTGATTAAATCGTTGTTGCAGCGATGGTGGTTGTTGTGGCTGTGGAATAATCGATTGTATCGATTGATAATTCGATATCGGTCCAAATACATTCGATTGAATTTGTTGTTGAAATGTTTGATAATTTTCCATTGGATTTATTGTTGATTGTTGTTGTTGCATCAATTGTGATTGTGATGATCGTCGTTGATGAACATTATATGGAAAACGACCTGTTGATTGTTGCGACTGTTGAAGATTTGTTAACAAATTTGAATTGTTCATTGTCGTTATTGATAAATTCTGTTGCTGTTGCTGTTGTTGTTGTTTTTGATCAATTTGTACAAATGTTACTAAACCGGGGTAAGAATTAATGTTTTCATTTTGTATTTTATTATTATTATTAGTTTCATTGTTATTATTCGAAACAAATCTAGGATTTTTCGATGATGATGATGATTGATCACCAAAATTCATCATTTCACACAATCAACGTTTCTTTTTTTTCTCGATGGTTTTATTCGTCGTTACTTTAAGGAGAAAAATAATTGACAAAAAAAAAGAATGATAAAACAAAACATAATGATCTTAGAGAATCTTACCGAATATTAATCGGATATCGATGAATTTCGACAAATTTTTTCTTTTTCGACAAACCAATTTAACAATCAAACATTTTCAACAAGATAATTGATTTGTTTCTTTCGGGTTTTTTTTATTTCTCTGTCTCTCTGAAAACGAAAATTTCTGAATTGAATATTTTTTTTTCACTCTTTTTATCGATTTCGAAATTCAAATCGGACTATTGATTTATTTGTTTACGCGCGTCTTTTTCAAGACATTTTAACTGGTCGGCTTTTTCTCCTCTCTCTCTTTCTCTGGTTGTTTAAAAACAAGATGAAAACAACATCATCATGATCATTCATCTTAATCAATCAATCAATCAGCAGATTGATTAATATGGGGCGGAACAATTGATCAAAACAATTTTAGCCATGAGATTATTTTTCCACAATCATCATCATCAGACAAGATTCATGACAATTTTAAAAAAAATGAATATTTTTCTCATTGAAAAAATCAAAATTTAATTTGATTTTTACAAACACCAGATGGCGTTACCTATTCCATAAAAATATTGAATCTTTAATTTTTTGAATTTTTGTTTTTGAATTTTGAATTTTGAAAAATTTTTTCTATGTTAAACATGAACTTTATTCTTTTTCCTTTTAAACTTTGTACATTTTTTTTTTTTGACAGAAAAAAAAATCCTGATGACAGTAGTCGTTTTTTTTCGGTCATTCAAAAAAAATTTTTTTTTATTAATCATACAATTCGTCACCTGTCATATGCCATTGATGAATTTTTTAAAAAAAAACCTTGATAAATACACCCACTACCAACACCACCACGAAATGATTTTATTCCGTTCCAAAAATTGATCCATCAAACAAAATTTAAGAAAAAAAACAAAATTTCCAAAATGAAAAAAATCTCCATTGCGTGGTATGTGGATGTGTTTATTTATTTTTGCATCTTGGATATCGTAGGCGTCTTTGTAAAAAGGAAAAATTTTTTCGTTTGATTATTTATTTATAAGCACCATCACCAGTAGCTCTAGTTTTTTTTCCTTTAAATAATTTTACCTTGAAATCGCATTTTTTCACTTTACTTTACTTTACTTTATAGTTTATCTGGATCAACAATGAAAAATTGATGCATTGAAAGATTGAATTCAATCAATCGATCATGTCCAATGGATTCCGATCAATTTTTGGGTTAAATAAATTATCATTTTCGATTGGAAGAAGAAGAAAAAAAAATTTCCGGAAAATTTCCTTCTGAATTTGATGTTTGGTTTTGATCGGTAGGGAATGAATGCAAAAAAAAACAATCGAAATTTTGAAAAAGAAGGCTTGAAAGTTTGTGAAATTGAGAATTGAAAGTTGTTGGAAAGAAAAGAAAAAACTTTCAAGCAACAAGACGACGACGACGACGACGACGACGACGACGAATCCTTGGAATTTTTGCTTGAAGTTTTTTTCCCTAAACATCGAAAGAGTGAAAAAGAAGAGAAAGATTGCATCGCCATTCTTTTCTTGAAATTCAATCCTGCTCTTTTCTTAAATTTTCGTTTCTCTCTTTTTTCTTTCTTCTTGAAGAAAGTTATTTCTTCATCGATATCGCGCCCTGTTCAATGTTCAGGGAGAAAAAAAAGAACGTTTTGGCTGATTATTGCGGCGACTGTTTTTCGTTGTTTGTTCATTTGTTTGTCATCGGCTATGGATGTTTAGATTGACAACGACAGATTCAATGTCCATTCATTTTTGTCTGGTTGTTTCAAATCAATATTCAAGTTAATTTGAAATAAGTTTCTTCTTTGAAAATTCTTGATTCATCGGGTATTTTTTTTGAAAATTCATTGTGCAGTGCGGTGTTCATTTGAATCAAATTTCTAGTCAAACGTGGTCGAACTTGATTTTCTTCAATAACAACAACAAAAAAAAATTTGTGATAAACCAACCAAATGACCAAATAATCGATTCTGATTGAATATAAAGATTATAATGATTTTAAATAAAAAAATTTCAAATTTACAAACTTCAATGGACGATAGAATAATAACAACAACAACAACAATCATAATGAATTCATTTCGAAATATTTTCTTCATAATTTACATATTTATTACGTTATCATCGTTAATATTATTTCCATCATCAACAACCGTGGTAAGTTCATTCATTCATTCAAACAAAAAAAAAAACAAAAGAAATTTTGATTAATTTTCCTGGAAAACAAACAAAAAAAAAATTCTGGTACATTCGAATCATTCGAATGGATGAACGAATCCCAAAATCGATAGAATCGATTAATCGTTTCGAATCATCCGTTTTTTTTCTGGAACCAAATGATTTTGTCATTTCGAAGAAAGAAAAAATTAATGAATTTTTTTTTCTTTAAAATTTTCATTCATTTTTTCGGTCGATTGATTTGCAACAAATTACGTAATCTTTGATCGTAATAAATGTACATTTCAAACGAGAAAAAAAAATTGTCCTAAATTTCGATCATCGATCGAACGATGATCGATTCTCATTATCAATTTTTTTTTCATTATTATTTTTGACTCGAGTGAATTAATTTTTGTTTGTGAATTTTTATTTTTAACATCAATGAAGAAAGAGTTTTTTCTTTCGCTTCTTAAATGAACAAATATGGGCAGATGGTTTTTTTGCTGTTGAAAATGTGATCATTGCTAATTTTGTGTGATGTCTGTGTGTGTGTGTGTACATTGAGCCATTTATGGTGGCCCACTTGAGAAAAAAGTTTTTTTCTTCACAATTTGATTTGAATTAGAAAAGACGACAATAATTGTGTGTGTGTGTAATGTTGTTTTGGCTACAAAAAAAACAATCATTGATCTTCGCCTAAGATTGATTGATTGAAGGCCAAATACACAATGTTTTTCTTTTCTTGTTGTTTTTCGTGTTTTCAAAATTCATCTTTTTTTTCACAAATTTTTGAATGATTGTTTGTTTTCTTTTTCGAATGCTGGTTTCTCTTTTCTTTTCTTTTTTTAAAATTTGGTTTACCACATTATAATTGATCTTTTAAATTTTTTTTTCATAGAATGGACAACGTTTATTAAAAATAGCACAACCATTACCGCCGGCACCACCACCACAAATAATAACGGATGAATTTAGTCCATTAATAACGGCAAGATGTGATCGTGGTATAATGTATATACAGATTGTAACACAACAACCATTTTATGGTGTTGCACATACACGTGATTATCGTAAATCACAATGTATGATTATTGGTGATGGTTCATATAATACAACATTAAAAATAAGTTTATTAGCACAACCGGATGATGAACTTTATTGTGGTATTCAACGTTTTAAGGTAAACATTTTTTTCTTGATAAAATTGATAAAATTATTATCATTCTCTCATTTCAATCAGGGTGAACGTTCAGTTGGATTAGCTGTACGAATGCATAAATCATTAGAATTATCTGAAGATCGTTTTTTCTATCTGACCTGTCAAAATGGTTATCAAAATATACGTGGTGGTACTTATCGTGTTAATTTAAAACTTATTGATACAAATACTGAACAACGTGCTGTACGATTAATACATGGACAATCATATAAATTACGTGCTGAACTTTCACCAAAAGATAGTATAACAACATTACGTATGAAAAATTGTTTTGTATTTACAAAATCAAATGATAATGTTGAATTAATTGATCGATCCGGTTGTCCAGCTATAACCAATCTAATAACACCATTTTATTATAATGATTCATCAACTGGTGAAGCATATATTGCTGAAATGTTTAAATTTCCACATGATTCAAAAGTACATTTTCAATGTGATGCATTATTATGTAGAGATAATTGTGTTGAACCTGATTGTGAAAATATTCATTCAGATAAACGTGAATATGAATTGGATGGTTATTCACATGTATCAGCATCTACATCGGTTTTTATTCGTGAACCAACCGATTCTGATGGTAAAAAAAATCATAGAAAATTTTCATTATTTTAATTTGAAATTTTTTCTTCTTCTTTTTAAATACTTAGCATTAATCGATGCAAATCAATCCGATGTTGAATGTACTGAATGGCGTTTTCCATGGCTTATTACATTGTGTATTTGTTTGGCAATAATGTTATTAGTTATGTTATTATTGAATCTATTTATGTGTTCATCATTAACATGTCGTTGTATAAAAACTGATGTAAATGAAAAAGAACCAACAGATTTTGATGATTATGATCCATATCGTGCCGATTGGACAGCACCAAATTCATTACAAGGTTCAAGATATTCATTACAACAAGCCCGACAACAATATCCAAGTGATGAAACATTACATTCAAATAATACATCAAATCCTGATTATCATCATCATGATAATAAAGGATTTATTCCTACAACAACAAATCAACAACAACCAACAAAAAGATCAAAAAGAAATGTTCAACCGCAACAACAACAATCCGATAATAGTAGCAGTATATCCGAATCGGATAATGAATCAATTGATCGTCATCATAATCATCATCATAATCATCATCATCCTTATCGAAATGATTATCCAATACAACAACAACAACAAGATTCATTACGTCCAATACGTACACATGATATTGATTATAGTTTTGATTCGCAGCAACAAGGATATCCAAAAACACATACGAAACGATTTTAAATAACAAACAAATTTCCTTATAAAAAAAAATTATATAATATTCTGTTTTTTTTCAAATTAACCCATTCTGGTCGCTTCTGATTTTCCTTATACAATTCAATTCAATCAATCGATTGATTGATTGATTGCTTAATTAATTAATTTTCAATTGATAAATAAATTATCTCAACATTTTTTGCCAAAAAATTACAAAAAAAAAAAAAATTGTCATGGTTATTGAAAGATTAGGAGAAAAAAAAGTGTATCGATTTTTAAGTGGTAATTTAGTTGTAATCATTTGATTTGTATGACAGTGATGATTGGTCATAGAAAAAAAAAATCATTGAATGGATATTTGGAATATTTGAGATTTGAAATGAAATGAATAATGGATCCAAATAAAGTAAATGAATCGTTGAATGATGAAAATGATTCAGATCAACAAGATGATAATTTCGAAGATGAAATAACCACAAATGAATTGACAGTAAAATCAATTTCCGAATTAACACCACATCGTCTACTGTTTTCAATTAAACCTGGTTTTCCAAGACCAAAAAGCTGTGGTGGTAAGTTTGTTTTAAACATTTTTTTTCAAATTCAATTTTGATCAAACAACAAAAACTTTTCATTCGAAAAATCATCAGGAAAATTGAATCAATTATTCGATACCGATGGAAAACCTACCGGCACCATCAATGATGATGATGATGATGAATCAAATGAAACGAAAAGTATACAAACAATATCATTATCATCAACATTACCACCACCAGCAACAACAACAACAACGGTAAAACAACCAATGAATCGATTACATTCATTAGTACAATTACCCGAACAATTAGATTCGCGAACAAAAATTCATTTAAAAATGATTGAAACAGTAACAAATAAACAGGAAATTCAACAACAACCATTGAATTATCGTTCAAAAATTTATGTTTATAATTTTTTCAATTATCCAAATTCATTTTGGTCATATGGTTATCATTTAACACTTGCAATCATTCTAATATTTTATCTTGGTTTAGTAATGTTTACATCACAAACAACATGGGAAGAAAATTGTTTTCTTTATCGTAACGAACATCGTTTTAAATCATATTTTGAATTGATAATTTTTTTACATTTTTTAATTGAATTTTGGTTAAGATTTTGGTCATCACGTGTTAAATTTCCATATAAAAATCTTAATATAAAACGTTGGATTTTCAAATATTTTTTCTATCGTATATCACATATATTTGATATTTTATTAGTTATTGGTGGAATTTTATCTACAACTTGTTTTATTTGGTCAAAATTACCTATTGATTTTACCCAGGATCTTTATGCATTAATAATGTTACGTGGTTTTCATCGTTTATTCAATGTTTTACAATGGACTAGTGTACAAAAACGTGATAGTCCATGGAAAATTCTTATTGAAGTTTTTCATGATGGTGGACAATTATTATTCGCTATGTTTTATCTAGTTTTATTAATAATATTCTTAGTTGCATATGGAATATTTTTGGCCGAAACAAATCCCGATCATGATCATAATTTAAATGATACAAAAATAAATAATCTTATGGATTCAATTTATACAACATCAATAACATTATTAACAGTTGGTTATGGTGATTATTCACCAATCACATATGCTGGTCAAGCATTAACCGGTATTGGAATATGGATTGCATTAGCATTGTTTGCAATACCAAGTGGACTGATTGCAACGTCAGTTGCATTAAAAATAACCGAACAGGAAGAAATACGTAAAGGTAAAATACGTAAAATGTTAGCAACAACATTAATACAACGTGCATGGCGTTTTGCACGAAGACAACGACAATATGAAATGGTTAAATGGTTGGATCGGATGAGAAAAAGTGGTCAGGAATCATCGATACCGATTCGTACACATCAAATATTATGGGATAAAATTGATCATGTAATTGAAAATCGTCAACAATTTTTTGCAACACAATTCATACAATTATTATCATTGAATCGTGCTCGACGAAAATTTCGTAGAATCATACGGCCAGATACTGATCCACGTCCAGCAATGAAATCATATCAGGTTAAAAATTCAGATACCATCGATATATTGGAAAATATTCATCAACAATTAGAACAAATAATTCAAAAACAACAAACAGCAGATATTGATAATCAAACAATATTGAATTTTTTCGAAAATAAACTTAAACAAATGGAACAAAAAATGATTGAACAGAATAATGTTTTACAGGAATTATTATTATCGATGAATTTTCAATAAAACTTTTTATTTTTTTCAAAAAATATCTTTTTTAATTTTTGAAATCAATATTGAACATTGATCGATTATCAACCACAAAAAAAAGGTCATTGTTATTAATAATCGATTGTACTATCGATAGTGATGCACACTTGACATTTGATTGTTGAGAAGTATTCGAAAACAATCAATCAAATAAATCACAACATTGATAAGATGTCAAAATTACTGTTGTTTTTTGTAATTTTTTTTTTTAAAATTTCATTAGGTGCAATCAATCAATCAATCAATCAATAGTTTTTTAAGTGATAATTTAATTCTTGTGAACAATTTAATTATTATTGCAATCAATTATCAAATTGAATGTCGGAAAAAATCAAAAATCAAAGAAAAAGAATCAATTTCCGTTATATAAATAGAAAATAATGGCGCCAACATGATAATAAAGATGATGATGATGATGATGATGATTACAAGGTTAAGAATAATGCACCGAAAATCTTATTGATTAATTAAATCAATCTATCGTTATAATGACATTCTTCTTGATCGATATTGATGATGCGGATGATGATGATGATGATGATGATGACCACTACTATGGTTTGATGATTGTTGATTTTGTTGTTGTTGTTGATTTGATGACATTGTTTGTTGTTGTTGTTGATTATTTGATTGACGATTTTCTTGCTGCTGTTGTTGTTGTTGTAATGGAAATGTTGTCGATGGTGATGGAATCGAAATTATTGGTCCAGCCGATGATGATGATACTGTTGTTGTTGTTGTTGTTGCTGCTGCTGCTGCTGCTGTTGATGTTGTTGATGATGATAATGGCGGTGGTTGTACTGGATTTGAATTGATCGAAGATCGATTATTGATGTTTGATGATTGAAAAAAATCATCATCATCATCAATATCAACAATATGAATATTATCATCATCATCATCATAATCATCATCCTGATCATCAACATCATCGATACTTGTATTACTACCTGATGATGCAATCGGATAAAGATATTTAGATTTTTTTAAATTTAAATGATTCGGTCTTGTTATCGTTGTTGTTGATGTTTGTTTCATCATATTAGCTGTCGGTGGATTCGATGTTGATGATAATTTCGATTCATTATTAATCAAAGATGGATTCTTCAATAATTTTGTTGTCGCGGTTGGTGTTTTCGAGCGATTCTGTGTCGATTGCTGTTGATTCGCAAACATTGATTGTTTAGTTGCTGCTGATGGTTGTTGCTGTGGATTTACCTGACGACTTAATGCAATCGATGATGTATGTTTTCTACCTTGTGTCATTATTGTTGAATTATTCTGATTTGGATTCAGATTCTGATTACGTTGATTATTTGAATTTGTTGTACGTAATAATTCAACTAATAAATGATTTGCCAGTAATTGTCGATGGCAACTTTCCATCAATTGTCGTATATGATCGATACGTCTTTCGAATGTATTTTGTTTGGTTTCAATTTTCATCGACATATTCGCCACTCGATTTTCAGTCATTTCAATACGACGTGATAATTCTTCAATCGATTGTTGTACTAATTTCGTTCGTAATAGTACTTCGGTTTGTCCATCACTATAACTTTGCATAACGGTTTTCCAATCAACTGGTCGTAATAATTCACGAAATTTATTTAATGCAGCTAAAAATTGTACTAATGCAATGAATTTTTGTGCCATTGAAAGATAATCATGTTGTTTATAGATTGGCATTGGACGTTCACGAAAAAATTTCGATACCAGTTCATAGGTACGATGTGCTTTCCACGACCGGTATGCACGTTGTATCAGTAATGCTGCGGCAACTTTTTTCCGATTACGGATATTATTTCGTTCAACTTCTTCGATTTTCAATGCAAGACCAGTACCAATAATACCGGCTGGTAAGGCAAATATAGCAACACCTAATATAGTGAACATTGTTGATATGATTTTACCGACCCATGTTACCTACGGTCAGAAATCAGAAACGAAAAAAAAACGAAACCAAAAAAAAACGAAACCAAAAAAAAACGAAACCAAAAAAACAAACAAGGATTATATAAGGTTATTTGTGAGGCAAACAAAGAAACCAATAAAAAAAAACAGAAAACAAAATAACTGGATTCGACCAGTTTTCTGGTTTATCAAAAATAAAAATTCCTTATCAAAAAAAAACATTTTTTTCTCCTATTTCATTGTTTTGATTTGGATTTTTGAATAAAAGAAATTTCTTTGTTTTCTTTGTTTTGTTTTTTGTGAATATTGATTCATTGATAAGATTTTTTACTTCAAAACGTTGACACTTACCGGCACACGATCACCATATCCTACTGTTGAAAGTGTAACAATCTGTAGTTGTTCAATTTGAAAAAAGAAAGTTTTGTTTTAAAAGAAGAAAATCTTATTGTAAATATTGAATGGCTATACTAACCGCCCACCACATTGCATCAGCAATACTATTAAAATTATCATTTGTATCTCTTTCGACTAGAAATGCAACATATGCTAGAAACACAAAGAACAATAAATTCTGTATAATAAATAATGAATAATTGTTCACGTTGATCATAAATAACTGAAGCTAAAACTTTCCATGGTTTTAGCGGACGATTTAATGTTAAAACTTGTGCAACTTGAAAAAAACGATGAAAACCACGAAATGCTGAAACGACAAAAACTTCATGTCCAGTTTTACTTGGATTAAAAACCAATACAATTGTTGTAAAACTCAATATGACAAAATCAATTAACCTTGATGGTATTGTTAGATAACGAACTTTACCCATTAAACCACGATAACGTTTTTTACATGCACAAGACCAAAGACCTAAACAAAATTCAATATTAAACCAAACAACAACAACTTTTTCTAACATATAAACAGATTTTATAGCTTTTTCTTGTAATGGTGCTTGTTGTATTGTTGCACAAATTGTTAATATTAAACAAACAAATACAATAACAAATACCATAACATGATATGTTATTGACCATGGTGTTGATGTTGATGGATGATTTAAAAATTGATAAATTAAAAATCTTCTACGATAAAGTTTTAATGTACCTGGTGCACCATTAGCCATTGTTGGATCATCCGGTACAATTAAATCATCTAAATAAGTCATTATATCCGATTTACGCCGGTCACGTAATTCACGTTTTTTCCGTACATCATCTAACATTGCCATTATACGTAATTTATTACGTGCTGCTGTTATTGATGAATTTGCACGTGGTCGTGGTGATGATGAACAATATTGTTGTTGTTGTTGTTGTTGTTGTGTTGGTGAATTTGGTTGATCAATTTGAATACTTGGTATCGATTGTTGTTGTTGTTGATCTTCAATATCATCATTATAATAATAATTATTCTGATTTTGATTAACATTATTTGTAACATATGAATTACGTCGTCCGCCACCAATTCCCGCCAGTCCGGTATTCCACCAACTTGGTTGCGGTGGTTGATATACAGGTGGTGGTGGTTGTTGCGGGGAATGTATTGTATTATACATTTGTTGTTGTTGAAATTGTTGTTGCTGTTGGGGTTGAAGATGTGCAATCGATGATGGTGTAATATTTAATGATAAACGATTAAATGAATTTCGATTCGATGTTGACATTGTTTTTTATGTTTTTTGATTTTTTCTCCCTCCTCAAAAAAAAATCTTAACCCTTGATGATCTTAACAGATCTACTTAGACATTCTTATTAGGATTTTTTTCTTCCCAAAAAAATCATCTACATTTGATTTGAAACATATTGAACACACACACACACACTGAGCAAAATGCAAAACTGACTTATGTAAAATATACAAACAAGAAGAAAAATGGCTAATATCGATTGATCAATCGATCAATTGATGTGTGTGATATATCGAGAAATATACTGGGATATCGATATTATTTTTGGTGTGATCGATTTTTGATTTTCAATTGATTTTTGATTTGATAAATTAATAATCAATGCCATATTTGTTTCCCCTACCACTACTACCATTATTATCTATCATTATTAGAGTGGCGACACTTGTTGATCAATGATTAATCAATTAATTTTTGTTGTTGTTGTTGTTGTTGGATGTCTTTATATAATGCATGGATTCGAGACTAAGAAGACGAAGAAGATTCAATGCAACTTGGTTTTGGTTTGGCTGAAAAAAAATGCAAAAATTACAAATTTTCAATGAAACACATTGATCATTGAATTTATCAAATCGGCCCGCCATTTTGATTTTCATTGATGTTTTCTTTGGTTTCTGTTTTGTTTGGTGATTAGTACTTTGGTTGTAATTTAATATCGATTTCATGTCAAGATTGTTGATGTTGTTGTTTTCGCTATTTTTAATAATGATTATCAGAAATAGCGAAAACATCAATAATTTGAAAAATCATTCAAGATTCATTTGAAAATGATTAGGTTAGGTTAACTGTGCTGGCCATTACGGATTTGCGCTAAGGTTAGGTTACATCATTCGGACATTAAATTTTGCATAATTTTTCAACAAAAAGAAAAAACGTACCAAGAAGCAAAAATTCACATCAAATACGGATACAAAATTTTTCGTTTCTTTTCCTTAATTTTTCCAGTTTTTCGTAATCATAATCATCTTTTTTAGCATCCAGATCACCTTTTTTTTGTTGTTATTTTTGATTGCAATATGGTGGCCAGGTTTTTTCTTTGATTGACTAAACTGACTAATCAAGGAAATGACATTAATTTCGTTATGATTAGTTTGCGATTTATTTTTGGTCCAAAAATAAAAATAAAAAAAGTTCCAAATTTATCATCACTTTTGATGTATGAATGATATCGATGTTGATATGAACGTTACGTTTTTTGGTTGTGTTTCACAACATTTCAAGCAAGCAAGCAGCAGCAGCAGATTATAAATTTAGTTACACACACAGAGAAAACAAAATGCGGAAATTTTTTTTTATAAAAATAATTTTATTTCGATAAAATCAGATTTTAATTTTTTTTTTTTTGTAAAAAAGGTGTGCGTTTTATGTGTGAATTTGATTTGGCAAGGAAATTTTTTGTCAGACTAGATAGTGTAAGTGTGTGATTTTTTGTTTGTTTGTAAAAATTTGTAATTTTTTTTTTTGTAAGTTTTTAAAATTACAATTTGGTTTTAAAAAAATTATAATGAGTTTTTTGGGAAAACAGAGAACTTTGAGGAAAAGAAAGTTTAATTTTTGAGTTTTAAAAAACGAGGTTTTTACGAAATTTTTTGTTTTCATTGATTATCCCATAATACTTCTTGATTACCATCATAATGATCAACATATTTACGAACAACTTTTTGTGGTGGCATATCACCATCTTTAACAAAATAATATTGTGAATCTTTATCCATTTCTTTGGCCAATTTTGCCAATGCAATCGGTAACAATGGTATCGGTATCGGTAATGGTATTGGAATTGGCATATATTTTTTACGTTTTTTCAAACCCAATAACATCATCAACATTGGTTTACTTTTTTTACTGATTAATTTTCTCATTAAACGATGACTTGCATCGGCAATCATATGCTGTTCGAATAATACATTGATCATGATTGAAATGATCAATATTGTACATAGGATACGTTTGGAACGTGATGATAATGACGACGACATTGTTATGGATGAATGAATGAATGAAACAAATTTTTAGATGCAGCACGTGTTTCGTGATGTTTTGGTAAAGCACTTTTGTTGTTTAATGAGGATTTTTGTTGTTTTGAAAAGTGAAAAAACGGACCATTTAACGTTGATCACTGACTAAACATTTAATGAAGATGATTTCATTGATTTCTTTCCGTTTTATCCTGGATGAATTTTTTCTTTTTTTTTGAATGTTTTTCTTATTGACTCTTTGCGGTTTTTTCTCACATTTTCTTCACAGGGAAATCAAATAAGTGCGTTTAGACAAAAACGACGATGAAGAAGAAGATAACCATAATAATTAGCTTATGGTCTTATCTAAATAATAATAATAATAATATCCATTTCTGTTTTTTTCGTGACAAGTAAGTCTGTTTTCTGTTTCTTTTCGTCGTTTATCCGGATTTTTTTCTTAAAAAGTTTCTCTATTGAAATGCAGGATTTTTCCAAATTTTTCACATTTTGTTTCGTTGTTTCTTGTGAAACCAAATAAGAAAAAAAACCAAACCATTTGACATGAGTAATTGATTTTTTTTTCGGGTAAACGAGAAACAAAAATTGAATATTTCCAATTTTGCCAGTGATGACATTTACGAAAAAAAATATATATCTAGTGTCAATCAATCAGAGACAAATCTTTTTTTGTTTGCCTCTCCAATCTTATTCAGGTAAATAAAACAAAAAAGGTAAAAATAACCAAAAAGTTGATCAACAGGTATCGTTGAGATACTGTTAGAAATGATAAAAAAAAAAACTAAATGATTAGTGGATGAATGATGATGATGATGATTCTTATTGATCAATGATCGATCGATTGATTGATAATCGATTTTTGATTGATAATCGATTTTTTCAATTTTCAATTTGAATATGAATCTGTTGAAAATATCAATTGCGCCATAAAAATTTTCAAAAAAATCAACTTTATCGCCATCTGTTATTGATGATTTAAAATGAAAAAGTTTTTAATTTTTTCATCAAAAGATGGCGAAACTTTTGATGAAAAAATTAAAAACTTTGGTTTTTTTCTGTATTCAATTGTCATCAACCTAACCTAACTCAACTACAAATCATAGCCATAGTCATCAACCTAACCTAACTTGACTAAAAGCCATGATCATACTCATCAACCTAACCTAACTAAATTGGTCACTTGGATTTTATGTTTTTTTTTAATTTTTATTTTGTTACTTTTTCGGTGCAAATAGGTACATTTCAATCAAACAAACAATTTGGAAATATATTTTCTTTCAATTTTTCAAATTAAAAAAGCGCAATCAATGCAAAAATAATATTTTTTTGTTTTTCTTTCAATTCATGTTGTTGTTGTCGTCGTTTTGGTCTTCCAAAAAAAAAAAACATCCAAAATGTTTATTCATTATTTTTTGATTGGAAACAAAAATATTTTTCAGAAAAAGAAATTTTTGACAGCTGACATCATCAATCGATCGTCACTATGATTATTTCAATCTGGTGGCAATCGAATGATCAAAAAAAAAAACGAAAACAAAAATCTTTAATTCTTTAGCCCAAAAAAAATGTCTTAATCCTGTTTTTTTTTTGAAGATGATTTTCATTTTCATTTCATTTTTCATTCCTCTTGAATATTAATAATTTTCAAGGTTTTTCACTGAAGATCTTGTTTATTGAGCAAAAAGAAAACCAATTATTTATTCATGCAAGTTTTTTATACGTCTTTTGGATTTTCTTTTTGCGTCAATAATGTTGTTGTTGTTGTTGCGATGAACTGATTTCAAATCAAATCAATTAATAAGATTTGTTTTTGTTTTTGGTCAAAAAAAAAAATGTTTTTTCCAAAATTCTCAGCATTCGATCATCAATGGTAATCAATCAATAAGATTTGAACGAAGAGAGTGAAGAATGAAACAAAAGTCATAAATATTTTAGGTTTAAAAAAAACAACAAAATTATCGATTGTAAAGATGTTGTTGATGATAGTAAAGAAGAAATAAATTCGCATTAATTTGTTTGTTTGTTGTTGTATCTTTGAAAACAAAACAAACAACCATATTGTTGATGATGATGATAATAAATTGAAAAAAAATGAAGAAGAAGAAATTAACGATAGTGACGGTTTGGCAAATGATAATGACCATTATTTTTCTATTGTTGCCTATTCTTGAACGGTCATATATCGTATTGGGAAAATACGATGGAACATGCTAAATTCATAAATATTTCTTGCCAATGATAATGATAATGATAATGACAACGATAGCAGCAGTAGTAAAATGGTCATTCTTCGAAGGTCAGATTTATTTCATTTTTATTTTAAAAGTGTTGATATATGTCGTGTGTGAGAAAATATCAGTTGTTTTTTTTTAAAAATATTTTCTTTTGGCTAAGCATCTAAATCAACAACAGAATAATCATCCATCATAATCGATCAAATGACAGTCGATTTTTGTTGGTTGGTTGCTTAGGTTTTCATTAACAATTTCTTCGTTTTTCTAAGATTCTTTCATAGTAAAATTTCCAGATTGTTTTTGTTCCACTGTAATGAGATTTGTAATAAAACATTTGTTGTTTTCTTATCTGTACTGATATGAGATGTAAGAATATCTAAACATATCTGTACGTCATCAGACTTGAAACAATAATCATTTTTTGGGGGGTGAAAATTCTTCATTCGACTGAATTTAATGAAAATCAAACAAAACAAAACAAAACAGAAAAAAATTCAATCAATCAATCATCAAATGATAATGAAAAATATGCAAATTTTTTTTCTTCAGATTTCTGTGTGTGTGTGTGTGAAATTACAATAATTTTTCATTATTGTTTTTTTTCTGTTTCTGTTTTTTATTGAATTTCGATTTATCGATGCAATATTTTAAATTTTCCAAAGAATTTCTGGAATTAATTATCACATTCTCGATAGGTGGTTGTTGTTGTTGTTGTTGTTGGCGAATTATTGATTGGAATGTTAAAGGGTCACCTACCTGCCTACCTGATTGATTGATTGAAATGGATGCTGATCAATATGCATATTGAAAATTTAAAAAAAAATGTGCGAAAAAATTTATCAATTTTGGCCAACCTTGTAATTTGATTGTAAATTTTCCAAGAAAGAAAGACAGAAAAAAACATTGTTTTGTTTTATTTTGTTTTTGTTGTTGTTTTCGTTGACCAGCTTTCGATTTTGCATCAATTGATGATGAGAAAATGTAAAAATTAATTTTCTGGAAATTTTCTGGAATTTTTTCATCTAATTTGTCTGAAACGATGCGAAAAAAATTGTCAAATCCCAAACAAAACAAAACAAAACAAAAAACACATCACGAGCAAGATTTCAACAGAAGAAGAAGAAGAAAAAAAGTGATTTTAATTAATCTATTGCGTGTATTTAATTACCATTTCAACCAATTTTCTCTTTTTTTCTTTGGTTTCGCTCATTTAATGTTTTTTGTCAAAAAAATTTTTCTTTCGAATCAAAAATCGATTTCCAAAATTTATAAAATTTGGAATTCAGAGAAAAAATTATGACATTTTTTGATGATGATGATGATTAACAGAATTGAAATTAAAATTAAAATTATTAAAAAATTGATTTCGATGAAAAAACTAATTGATTAAAGTCAAAGTTAATTGATTAGATTTTGATTGATTTTTCAATCATTCATTCTAACAGTCAATCAATCAATTTGATGATGGATCGATCAAAAGAATCCAGAAATCGAAAAAATCAAAAATCAAAATCACAGCCAATATTACCATCATAATTTGATTATGATGATAATTATGATTGATAATTTCATTGAATGGCTAAAAACGAAAAAAAAAAATCAATAATGATTTACAGAAAACAATAGAATCCATTGGGAAAGAATATATTTTTTTTTTCTCCACATTTTCTACATTTACATAATGCGAGCAAAAACACAAAACACTGTTGAAGCATTTTATTGTACAGAAAATGAAAAAATGAAATTTTTCATTATTTAAAATGATGATTATAAATTCATAATGATGATAATCATTAGCATTATGTTTTTATTTGTGAATGGTTGGATGGATGGATGGATGGCATGGCATTGACATTGAATATAATTTTTTTTCATTCTGTGTGAACATCATCAAGGTTAATCATAATAATTAACGATGATGATGATGATTGTTTTTATCTTCTTCTTCTTCTCCATCTTCAAGGATCAGAAAATTCATCTGGTTGGTTTGAAAAGAGTTTTAGGTGATTGGGAAAAGTTACAGTGTTTAATCATCATGGTGGTATACTGATAATATTTCAAATCAATCAAATGTTCAATTTTTGGTTTGAACAAAGAAAAGAAAAAATTTCCAATAAAGATGTTATATTCATTTTAGTTAGCTATTTCCTAAGAAACATTTTTTATTATTATTTTGACTTTGACATATTTCATTTGAAAAAAATTTTATTATTGGAAAATAGGAAGGAAATATTATGATGACGATGATGATATTATGTCATACTTGAATAATAGTTTTTTGTTGTGAAAAGAAAATAAAAAGTTTCATAATAAACATTTCATAATTTTTTTTTCATATTTCTTCTTGAAAATTATATTAGTGATCGATTGATTAAAGGTCATTTTTTAAAAAAAATTTTCTGGAAAAATTATTTCCCGAAAAATTTCTTCATTTCAATCAGGGTAAAAATGAGCTTGATTTTGACTCTGTTCCGGTTTTTTTTTCTTCTTTTACAAAACAAATACCGGACAAGTTCAAAAAAAATGTTTATGATTTTCAAATCAAATCAATCATTATACATGAAAATCGGTAATTTTTTTGGAAAACAACCTACAGGTTGTTTATCCATTCATTCATTCATTCATGGTTATTTTATTAATTTTGGGAAGCGAAAAAAAACGACAACATTTTTTTTTGATTTAATAACAACGATAATTGATAGTCAAGTTGGCTTGGCTTGACTGACTGACTGACTGTATATTTCCCGAACGACCATGGTCAATTATCATCATCAGGTTTTTTCTTTTGATGTATGTATTAGTTTCCGAACGGGCTGAAATCCCGAAACAAACAAACATCATTGAAAATTGAATTTTCGTTTTTTTTTAAATATTAGTTGTCCTAGTCGGACAACAACAACAACAACCATCAACCATCATTATTATTATATAACCATAAGCTTGAAATGATGCACTTCACCTCTCTTATATTCAATCATCACTTTTACTTTTTATTTTTGAAGAAGAAGAAGAAGAAAAAAAAACAAATTTTCATCTGACTTTAATGATTTCCCTAAACTTCTTCTTCTTCTTCATTTTTATTCATCTACAGTCATCAGTGATCCTTCTGGACATTTTCCCGTTATACGGACATAAACTTGATGTTGTTGTTGTTGTCGAATGATAAAATCGAAAATGTAAAGAAAACGGAAGTAAAATATTCGGACAGCATCGTGCTTAAATATTTTTTTATTTGAAAAAAAAACATAAACAGAACATATAATTTTTGTTTCTTTTATTTTATTTATATATGGAAAAAAAAGGTGAATCAACAAACCCTGATAGATCAATCAAAGTTATGACAATCAATTACACTAATCTTATGATAATGTTTTCATTTCAAAAAAATCTTTATTTTTTTCTTCATAAATCTCTCCATAAATTTTACCAAATTTTGGTTATGGTCGAAATTTCTTTGACAAAAACAAAAAAATTCAATTGCAAAATGGTAGCATCAATTTTTTTGTTTTGTTTCAAATATCAAACTACAATGGTAAATGATTAGTTGAGTGATTGAGAGAGAGAGAAAATTATGTTTATGTGTGGCCCATTAGATAAGTAAAATGAGAAAAGGAATGTGTCGACATAACAACAAAAAAAACAATTACCTTGTATGATGATAGGGACATAGGGAATATTGAAAACTAGAAAAACTTTACAAACAAACAAACAAAAAAAAAGAGTCAAATGAAACACATAAATTTCTGAGAAAATTTCTCCGAAAAATAAAAGAGAAAAGGTTTCATTTGATTATCAGGTTCCAAAAAAAAAAAAATAGACAAAAAAAATCATTTTTTTTTCTATTTCACCTTTGACTCTTTTCTTCTTCTTCTTCGATGCTCCTCCTTGTTGTTGTTGTTGTTGTTGTTCCAAAATATATTATTCAACAATTTGGAACAGTGGAACAAAAAGGGAAAAGACTGTGATGTTTTGGATCGCGAAAATTCAAAATCATATTTTTCTCTATCTTTCTCTGTGTGTGTTTGTTTTCAATCATCCACTTTCTTTCTCACTTACTTACATTGATTTTTCTCAATTTTTTTTTCTTCAATGATTTTCATTCCGGCAATATTTATTCATTTTTTTTTCACTGGAAATTTCCCCTTTTAATAATAACGTTTGATTTTGTTTGACTTTCTTTGAAAAAGTTTTTTTTTTTTTGTTTTCTCGGCCAGTTTTTCGTCATTTTTTGTAGTTGTCATTTTTTTTGCTGCTGCTGCTGCTGTTATGTCATCAAAAAATAAAATTTTTTTCCCACCACCATATCTTACAGTGTTCTTTGTGTGTGTAGCCCCCAAAACACTTTTTGTTCTAAGGTCTTTCTGAAATGAATCTTGTTTAATAATCGATTTTTAATAATTTTCATTATTATTTGGTTAAAAGTTTCAATAATGGATTGATTAAGGTGGTTTGTAATGATTTTTTAGTTTGTTTGTTTGTGTGTCCATTTTGTGTTTTGATTGTGTAAACCAACAATTTGTCAATGGCATCCGATGATGATGATGATAACAACAACAACAACAACAACATCGAAAACATCGACAATGATGATAATGAAAATTGGTTATTACATAATTTTTTTTTGGTGATTGTGTCATGTCATAATGTGAAAATTATCTTAAATGAACCGCTTTGAAATACAAGTGTGTGTGTGTGTGTGTGTTTTTCTTCTAGTCAGTATGGTTTTTTCAGTAAAATTTCTACCTCGATTCATAACTGTATTCATAACTGTGATAATGTGAAATATTTGTATAGTATGGATGATCCCAAATAATTGATTTCAATCAATCAAAAAACAAATGATCAACAAGTTTCAAACAAACATGATGACAATCATACATTGTCCATATTTTATAGGTGATTTTCTATATAAATTTTGTTTTTTAATTTAAAACAATTTTTTTTTCGGTCACATCATTGATTCGATCGATATTTTTCCAATTAGATTGGCTTTTTTTTTGTCCTTAAATTGGTCCGAATCAATTTCGAATTGAATTGACCTTTTTTTTTACATTCTTTTTCTATTGATTATTTATCGATTTTTGTTTTGTTTTGATTATTGAAAACAACAACAAAGACAACAGATCTAATTTGATTTATGGATATTTGTTCATTTGTTTGCATTGTGTTGACAAAACAAAAATCTGAAACAATCAAATCTTTCGATCATCATCATCATCATCATTTTGGGTCAATTTCAAAAAAAAATTGTTGTTTCAAGATTACAATCACGCAACATTCAAAAACAAAACATTCAGAAGAAAAAATTGTCATCCGCAAAATCGAGAAATTTCTCGTAAATATCAAGATTATCATCATCATTGTCGATAAATGAATGTTAGAGAAAAATTAAAAAAAAAAAAAGAGCAAATGTAAATGCCCAATCGATAATGATTTAAACTAGATATTTTCATTTTTTTCGTTTTGTTTTGTTTATTTATTTAAAAGAAAATTTTGCTAAATGAAAAAAAAATCCATTTTCATTTTTGAAAAAGAGAAACTTTCGAAAAAATTTTCGTGTCGTTTTGTTTGCTTAAACACACACGCACACACACATTGACCCCGCCGCTAAGCAAAATAACTTTTGAATTGCTTGGCCATCGATCGATCGATCGATTGATGATCATCATCATGATGCTTGTGTTTGATCAAGTGTGTGTGTATGTGTGTATTTGATGCAAATTTGCTAAAACACTTTCATTAACGTTGAAAAAAGGTGGGAAAACAAAACTGATGATGATGATGATGATAAAGAGGATAAAGATTCTTGAAATTAAAAAAAAATTTGGATCAAAAACAAAGTGATAATGATGATGGTCACTTCTCATTGAATTGTTATTGAATCAAAATTTTATCATTTTTAATTCTAAAAGTTTCCAATTTTTTTTCCCTCAGTTACCTGATAAATTGATTGATTGCGAACGAAAATCAAATCAAAATTTTTTTTCCCCATTCAAAATCACCCAGAAAAAACGAATGTTGAAAATGTTGAATTCCATCGATTCATCATCATCATCCTCATTGTTGTTAATGTTGATTGATCATTATCAATTTTGTTATTATTTACAAAGAGAATAATGATCATGTATCAAATTAAGTTTATTTATTTTAAACAAATTGATCAACAACAACAACAACAACAATCATCAACAATATTGATTGAAAAATTACATCATCATAATCATAATGTTATTGAATGTAATGGCCAAAAAAAATCCTATTCAACATTGAAATTGAATAATAATAATCCATTTATACAGACAAATTTATATCATAATCGTAAAAAAAAGAAAAAGAAATTGAAATTGAATATATTCAAATTGATTCACCTTCATTACTGCAACAACAACAACAACAGAAAATTTCATTTGTAACAAAAAAAGAAGAAAAAACATCTTTCTTTCGTCTTTCTTTCACCTCATCATCATTATCATTATCATTATTACAATCTTCATTTCATAAAACCATCGATAATCGCATTGATAATCAATAAATTCAATTAAGTTATCATTTCATTCAATTTTCCATTGTTCATGTGTGTGTGTGTGTGTATTAGTGTCAATGTTAATTGAATTATCAATGTTTCTTTTGTTGTTGTTGTTGTTGTTGAAATTCTTCAACATTGAATTGATGCGATAATAATAAAATATATTCAAAATATCTCCATGTGTAAGGTATCGTTTGATCCGGTTTAACCCTGCAAAGTTTATGTTTGTTTTTTATGTTTGTTCGCTTTTTCTCTATTTAAACAATAAATAAACCCATTTTTGCATATCTTCACACAAAACAAAACAAAACAGAAAAACTTGACAAAATTTCAACAACCAAATAAATAAATAAATTCAATCAATCAATCAATCAATCAATCAATCAATTGATCAGTTGACCCTCATCAAGTGAGATTCTTTGTTTTTGCAAAAAAAAAAAACAAAAAAAAAAACCTTAAATCTTTATGCCAACAAAATCTTTGTTTTGTTTTTTCATTATCATTGCCTTGGATAACCACAATCATCATCAACATCCACCAACAATCTACAACGAACATCTATCATCAACCAACGAACGAACAACATCTATGTGACGATCATGATTGAATTTGATGAAATGTTGTAATGTGTGAATATAGTGTGTGCATTTGTATTGATCACCTTGAAAATTTTTTGTTTTTTTTGGTTGGTTGGTTATTTTGGCATCCCAATATTTCATCTTTCTCTCTGTGTTTTTTGTGTGCATATGAAATTCAAATATTTTTGTTTTGAGGAGAAAAAATATGTAAAAAACCAACTAAAGAAAATAGCAAAAGTGAACAATGTTTTGATTGGCCAAACAAACAAAGAATTCTGAAGAAGAAGAAGAAGAAAAAAACAAGATAAAAGTTTTCTTGTTTTTGAAAAGTTTTATTCATTTTAAAAATTTCAAAAAAAAACCAATCAATTCAAATTTCGCGCCATTTTTTTCGGTTTAAATTTGTTTTCGTTGCAAAAAAGAAAAAAAATTACACAACCTGTTGAATACGTGTTTCATTTTCATTTGATGATACTGTGAATTAAATGAAATGATTAGAAATTCAAAACAAGAAATCGATTAAATGATAATGAGAAAACTAAAAAAAAATTGATAGAAAAACTGATCAATGTCAGACATTTTAAAAACAAAAATTTTATCATCATCTTTTTTTTTGTTGAATTCATAACGTTTGTCACACAATTTTTCTTCTTCTTCTTCAGCTAAAGATCGAAGTAAATAGAAAAAATCTCAAGTGTTACCTTTACACCTTTAATTAATTTCTGCTCAAGCTAAAAAAAACGTTCTCTTTTTTTTAAAAAAATTGATAATTTTGCATCCAAAAATTTTTCTTCCATGAAACAACAACATTAGATTTGATTCGATTTGTTCACAAACACTGTAACCATTTGATTGATTCCCAAAAAAAAAGAAACATCATTTGTAATTATCCTTTTTTTTTCTTTCCCGCTAAAATAAAATTGTGATCTGGATGTTCAGAATTTTTTTTTCTCACTGTGGTTCATTTCTTTCAAAATTCGTTGTTCTTTTTCGATCTCCATCTCGATTTACGCAAAAAAAAATTCATCATTATTAACATCAATAAATTCTACCGATAAGATTATCAGATTTCAACAACAAACTCTCTCTCTCTCTCTCTCTCTCTCTCTCTCTCTCTCTCTCTCTCTCTCTCTGCTTGTGTGTAGTCATCATCATCATCATCAAAATTACATAGTCAAAAAAAAAGTAAGTCAAATCTTTTTGGCATCCATTTCCATTTGTTTGTTTTGTTTTGTTATTCATTAGGTCATTTTTATAATTTATTTACCTTTTTTTTAAAAAAAAAATTAATTATAATGTAATGGATGTTTAGATGTTTAGAAATAATAATAATCCAAACATTAACATTAACAACAACAATCAATGTTGGTCCATATTAACACACAGAGTAAGTGAGTGAGTGTGAGAGAGATAAAAAAGATTTAACTAATTTTATCCATGTCAAGGTCATGTTATTTATGTATGGCCCTAAAAAAAGTGATTAAGATTGAAATAAAAGATTAAAATAATGATAAGGTATGTGTGTTTGTGTTTGGATAAAATCTATGCAAAAAAAAAAAAGATTTTCTTTTTTGGATAAATTTTTGTTGTTGTAAAATGTTACAGTGATGAACAAAAAAAAAAAAAAACAAGATATGTTGTACATTCAAGTTTTCTATAAACAGGATAGAGAGGTTTCTCTCTTAATTAATTAATTAATTAAGATCAAATGATGTAATTAAGGAATAATTTTTTTTTAACACTCAATTGTCATCTTTGTATGACATTTGTTCATTCATTGTTTTTTCCTGATTAAAAAAAAAATCCTAATCGATAATGATTTCGGGTCAAATCAATTTTTTGTTTCAATTTGTTTGGTTTTGTTTCCAAAGTATAATTTGTTGTTGTTGTTGTTGTTGTTGTTTTTCAATTGTTTCAATCGACTAAATCAAATTCGACTAATTGATTTGATTTCAAAGTTCAGTTAATGTTTCTGCTCTTAATTGATGATGATAATGATAATAATTAACCGATATAATAACGGATAACGGATGGATGAACGTTATGATCAATATCATCATCATCATCATCATCAGTATCAGATAATTATCGATCACTAATTATTGTTACTGATTTATGAATGAAGGATTAAATTTTTTCAGTTTCCCATCGTTATTGGTCTTTGCCATTGATATTTCTTACTTTTAAGTTCATCCAATCAACCACAAACGACAATGACAATAACTAAACAAACAAACAAAAAATCCATAATGTCTCATTGTGGATTTCGATCAATCGATGATCGATGATCATTGTCCATTGATCACCGATCATTCAAAGATCCATTGACCACAAATCAAATCATTTAGTCAATTCAGCCATTCAGTCAGTCAATCAATCAGTTATTCAAATTTAAATGCACCAAAGTTTGTTCAAGTGAATTAAATATGAAATTTTTTTTTGTTGTTGTTGTTGAAAAAAAACCAAGTTTAATTAACCCGGAAAGATTCGATCCAAAACAAACTAACATTCGATTTTCGTTTCAATTCAACAACAACAACAACAACAATTTCGTCTGTTCTCCTTTCGATCTCTCTCATTCGCTCTTCAAAAAGTAATTTTTCGAATAGAGTATGCGTGTTTTGAAGTATTTGAAGTATTTGCCAAGTTACCTGATTTCTCTTTTAAATTTCTGTAAAGTTTCTGTTGAAAATTGTCGACCTTTTTTTTCTCCAGTCTTTTCCGAAAAGATTTTTATGTTTTCCTTTACAACGAAAAAAAAACGGGAAAAAAAAATCATAATTCACAAAACCCGAGATATGCGAAAAAATGAAAACAGAACAATATCTTTTTTCCTGGAAAAACACGTGCCACATATGATTGATTGATTTGAAAACCTTGAATTTTTGTGTTTTTTCACCAATTTTTTCAACACCCTTTTCAAAAAAAAAAAAGAAAAGATCCGGTTGATTTAAAGTTTGTTTTTGTTTTGTACACTTGAAATTTTTTTTTCCATTTTAAAACTTGATGACAACCAATGAACAACCCTTAGGGTTTTCCAATTTTTCATGTTGCTTTGGCTGTTTGAAAAAACTTTTAACTGAATGAAAATAAAATGTCAAAAAGAAAAAAGGTGGAAAAAAAAATCCAGTTGTTACTTCGGTGACTACGTGAATAAATTCAATCTTTTATTTTTTTTGTTGACTTTGAAAATTTTTCTACATTTTCATTAATCTTTTTGGGTTTTAACATTGAAAATGAATCTAATTTTGATAATTCAATGATATGATGTGATGTGTGTGATAAATGTTAATGTTAATGATGATGATGATGATGATGATACCTGTACTTCTTATGTTTGAGTTGTGTACATGACAATCATCATCATTTACATTTTGAAAATGTACTCTTAGAAACGAAATTCCAGTTTCATGTTTTCTAGATTCTTAATAATGTAACAAACGATAATTCTTAATAGATTTTTTTCATCATCATCATCATCATTTTTGCTTTGGAGGTTAAATTTTTTGTTTTGTTTTTGTTGGTTGATTTACATTTCTTTCTGGTTTTTTTTTCGCTGACTCTCACACACAAACACACACATTCGATAATTGATTCTTGTCAATCAACATGAATTCATTTTTTCGGTTGAAATTTTTCTTGGAAAAAAATATATATGTGACACATCTCTAAACACCTTGAACACAAGACTTGAAAAAACTCTCTCTCTCTCTCTCTCTCTCTCTCTTCCTATATTTATAATTATCATTATTAAAGATGGATAATTGATAATTAATATTTAATTTTATTGGATTTCAAATTTTTGGAAGAAAATGTTGATTTGCAATGAGCTAAAAAAAATAAAAAATTACGCTAATGACGATGATTGCAAATTGAATATATTCAATCAATAAATCAAAGAATTTTTTCACTTTTTCACTAATTTACATCACCTCGGTGTTGTTTGCGAGTTGACATTGTAAAAATCAAGGATTCCATTTTTATCCAAAGAGGAAAAAGAAAATTCTTCTTCTTCTTCTTTGAGTTGGATTTTTTCTTGATTCAAGGCAAACATGATTAAATTAGTTTATTAATTATAAACGATTTTTTTTTTGTTTGCCATTACTTAATTAATTAATGATAACAGCAAAAATAAAATTCCTAGTTTTTTTTTTTGTTGAAAAAACAACAACAACAACACGTAAGACCGATGACGTCAAACCAAAATGGAATGATAATTTTGTTGTTGATTTGGTTGAAATGAATTTTTAAGAAAAAAAAATGTCTGAAGAATCGATTTCAAGTTGCAAAATTTTTTCTTCTGATCAATTTGGCCCAAATGACTATTTCGGCCAAAAGTCCAAAATTTTTTTTGCCTTACCTGTTGCGCGCAAGGTTGACAACTTTTTTTTTGCAACTTTCTCAAGATTTTTTTTTTTTTTTTTGTTGAAAAATTATCAATCAAAATTGACAAATTTTTTTTCAATTCAAAATCTGATTGATTCAAACGATTGAGTGCGTGAGACATTGACGACGACGAATGATGATGTTAATATTTGGAGACAATTTCGCTAATTTTAGCATTGAAGTTATTCATTTTCATTCTCTCCCCCCACTACACAACATTGAATAATTATCAGCATTTTTTTTCTTTGAAAACGAAAATTTTGATGCTAAATTCATTAATCCGAAGCAAAAAAACGGAAAAATTCAACTACCGGTTTAAATTTCCAAACAAATTTTACCAAAAAAAAAAAAGAAGAAAATTTTAAAACAATACAGATGTATTGATTGTCTATCTCTTTAGTGTTAAGCATTTTGATTCTCTATTGCCATTTTTTCATCTTTTCATCTTTTTTTTCCAATCCAATCATCATCATCTTCAATTCAATTGATTCGAATGTGCAACAAGTGTCTGTCTGTCGGTCGGTCTGTTTGCATGTTTTGAATCGTATATATTGAATATATTGAAATGGAAAATGTTTCGCCTTTTTTTCCAGAAAAAAAAACATTCTACCAATCTCATTCATTCTGAAGTAGAAACAAAAATACGACATTAAAACAACAACAACAACAACATTTCATTACAGACCGCTTATAAACATTTTTTAAAAAATCATTATTATTGATAGATTGCACACAAACACATTTGATTATTTGGTATACCGTTTTCCATTTTATGATGATCATCGTTGTTGTTTTTTTTTGTTCAATTTCAATTTCAAATGATAAATTATTGAATTTTTTTTCTGTCTTGTTCTTCATATTGATTTTGTTGTCATTGCAAGTTCTGTGTTCATCATGATGAATGATGATGGCGATAATGATGAATTTCAATATTTTCCTTGTTTACAAAAATGATGATAATAAAACATTCTTTTTGATTTGATTTGATTTTCATTACATTTTTTTTACAAAATTTTGTTTTGTAAAATTTTAAAATTTTTTTTTATTGCACGTTACATATGTGTGTGTTGTTAATTTTGCTCATCCTATCAGTTTGAACAACGTAAAAACATTCGATCGAACGAATTTGAAAAAAAAATTTTCGGAAAGAATATACAAGACCGGATTCGAGAAACTTTTTTGTAAGTTTTCATATTTTTTTTCTGTTGTAACCAAAAAAAAAAAACTGTTGTTTTTTTCGTTTTTGTTTGTGGAAAATTTTGTTTTTTAAAAAAATTTATTTGAATTTTTGTTTATTTGGTCTTCCGTTCCGTTGATGATCATCATCATAAAACAACAGCGACAGGATTGTTGACCTTTTTTTTCTGTTTGAAAATAGACATCGCGAATACAGATCATTGGCTTGTTTTTCTATTTAAAAAATGTTTTTTACAAATATTTCCTTCCTCGGTTTTTATATCTTGTTTCAGAATTTTATCACCAATCAGATTTGATTGATCAATAATTATCAATAACAACAACAACAGCAAAAATATTATCAGATCCTGTCGATCATTTTGTTTGTCAAGCTTTTTCCTATGAATTTTCCATATTTTGAGTACAAAAAATGATGACCAATGAAATTTTGAAATGTTAATTTTCCTTTTTCTTTCTCTTTTTTTCCGATTCAGATCATCATCATCATCATCATTTTATTCATCAAACAACATCAGCATTATCAACAATTTTTTTTTGTTTGAAGAAAAAATGGATCAACAACATTGACACAATCACATCATCATCATCATCTTAGTCATTTATTCAAATCAATTTTCTTTTCATTTTTTTGTTTGCAAAAAAGAAAACCAACTTTTTCTGACTCAAATGATCCAAAAACAACATCATATCTTCTAAATAATTCTTCGTATAATACTACTATTTTTTTTCAAGAATCTCATCTTGTCGAAATTCTAATCAATAATCAAAAATGGCTTACTCATTATCAGTCAGACAATTCGGGATTCTTCTTTGGAAATCCTTTATAATTCGAAAACGTCATTATATATGGACATTTTTAGAATTAGCATTACCAATTTTTATTGCATCATTATCAATTATTGCAAATTCCGGTGGTAAAGGTGGTACAAGTGTTGAAGAACCTATTCGTTATCGTCCTGTACCAGTGGAAAAATCATTACGTTCATATTATACAGTATTGTATACACCTGTAAATGAATTTACAGTAAATTTAATGTCAAGATTAAATGAAAAAGTTGATTGTCGTGGTGTTGAATCGGAAGAAGAATTGGATGAAATTATTAAATCAGAAATACCATTTACGATATCAGATTCGGTGGAAAAATTATTATTAGGTTTACAGGAAAATGAAACTATTGCCGGTGTTATATTTCATTTTAATGATGAATTTAGTGATACACCTGAACCAACAATCGATATTGGTAATGATACAATGGTACCACAAAATCTTCGTTACACATTACGTGTAAGAGATTTTGAATTACAACAAGATGCTTATCCGAAAAAACAAGATTTCGGACCATTTCCAAATGCAGATCATTATATTAAGAAAAATTTTGTCGCTATTCAATCATTAGTTAATTATGCATATCTACAATTATTAAGTGAATCATTATTTCAAAATGGAACCGAAGTACCATTTCCAATACCAGATATGCGTGATATTCGTGCACAACGTTTTCCATATCCAAAATATATTCGTCATCCTAGATTTCAGGTATCAATTATATCACGTTTTTTTCCCGGTGCAACCAAATTAAATACAATTCAATTAACAATGGAATATTGTACAATATTGGGTTTTGTTGTTATGATTGTATTGCTTATAAAAGGTTTGTTTCCAAAAATTTACCTAAAAACAAAAAAATTCATTTTGTTTTTAAAAAATTACTATTTTTTTTGTTCATTTTTTTTTTTTGTTTTCAAAATAGGAATCGTTGATGAAAAAGTAAATCGTGCACGTGCAATGCTACGTTTAATGGGTTTAAAAGATTTTATCTATTATAGTAGCTGTTTTGCTAATACATTTATTGTTATGGTTGTACAATCGGCTATTCTGACATTAATGTTTTGTGTTGGTAGTGATGCACAATTAAAAGGTGCATCAACATCATTAGTATTTTGTTTATTAGTACTTTATTCATCAGCATCAATAATGTTTGCAATGGCAATAGCTGTATTTTTTAAAAAACCAACAAATGCTATGATTATTGGTTTTATAATGTGGCTTTCCGTACAAGAAGTTATTGCAATGTTATTTGAAAAACGTGCCGGTCTTACTGAAACATCCGGTTTATTGCATATACCTGAATGGGCACATTTAATTATTTGTGCATTAGTACCAAATTATGCACTTAAAGTAAGCAATGAATTATTAGTAGAATCAGAAGTATATTCTGCATATGGAACATTTGTATCACAATATGCACAATATTCAGCACATTGGTCAAATATATTTCGTGTATTACCATTATATAAATATCTAAGTGTATTACGTGTTGCTGGTTCATTAATATTTTCCTGTTTATTCTATGGTCTTATTGTATGGTATATTGATGTTTATTGTGTTTATAAACGACAATCAAATGAAAGATATCAAGGTGGTGATGATGATGGTTATGATAATCCGGCATATGAAGAAACTGATCCGGAAGAAAATCGTAAAAAATATTTTGAAGCTGAACCGAAAAAACTACGTGTTGGTATTCAGGCTAAAAGTTTACGAAAAGAATTCGCTGTTAAAGTAGCCGTAAAAGATGTTTCATTAAATATTTATCATGGACAAATTACTGTTTTATTGGGTCATAATGGTGCTGGTAAAACAACATTTGCATCAATGCTTACTGGTCTTTATCAACCAACAACTGGTGAACTGAAAGTTGATGGAACTGATGCAATCAAAAATCCGGAATTTGCACGTCGTCGTATGGGTTTATGTCCACAATTTGATGTACTTTATGATGAATTAACCTGTGAAGAACATTTACGTTTATTTGCTGTTGTTAAAAATTGTCCACCAAAACGTGTTTCAATGGAAGTATCACATGTACTTGAACAACTTGGTTTAACATTTAAACGTCGTGTTTTAAGTAAAGATCTTTCTGGTGGAATGAAAAGACGTCTTTCACTTGGAATGGCAATGATAAATAATACAAAAATATTGATTCTTGATGAACCTACCTCAGGATTAGATCCAGAAGCACGTCGTGGTGTTTGGGATTTTCTTTTATCGATTCGTAAAGATCGTTTAATCATGTTATCAACACATTGGATGGAAGAAGCTGATGTACTTGGTGATCGTATTGCAATAATGTCACGTGGTCGTGTTGTTTGTTGTGGTTCATCAATTTTTCTTAAACGTGTTTATGCTGGTGGTTATCATCTTCGTATTGCTAAATCAGAAAAATTTGATTCAAAACATTTTCAAAAATTTGTTCGTGAAAATCTGCCTGAAACAAAATTAGAAAATGAAACTGGTAATGAAATAAAATTTACAATTGCACCTGAAGATACAAATAAATTACCCGATTTTTTTGAAAAATTGGAAAATGATAAACAAGAATTTGGTGTCTATTCTTGTGGTGTAAACGTATCATCGATGGATGATGTATTTTTAAAAGTTATCGAATTAGAAAATACAAAATCAAAATCATTAGAAGCAGCCGAAGCATCAATGAATCATGATCTACAAACATTAGCTGTTGCTCGTACTAGTCGTGCTAATTCGGTTATATCGATTTATGCAACACAACAACAGAATAAAACTAATGGTGATGGTCAAACTGGACAATTTAAAACAACCAATAATCATTTGGATGTATTTAATAATAATGCATTTCGTGCTGGTAGTTTTAGTACTGATCGTCCACTTTATAATAATAATATTGGTGATATTATACATCGACAAACACCAAAAGTTCCACCTGGTCGTTCATTAACCATATTGAAATTAAAAGCATTATTATCAAAACGTGCACATGATATAAAACGTAATACAAAAACAGTCGTTCCAATTCTTGGTATTGCAATCGGTTGTATTCTAGCAATTTTAGGTCTTATCGAAACAACAGTTAATGCAACAGATAGATTTCCAAATTGGAGTTTAGAAATCAATACACAAACAGCCGGTTATGGACATGATAATTTACGTGCCATTTATTTTGATCAGGAAAAAAATAATAATATATCATTTCGTAATTATTATGCAAAAGAAATTCGTCATGAACATTATGGTCTAGTACAATTAGATGATTCACGTAATTTGGCACAATTTTTTGGTATAAAATCAGTACACGCTAATCGTAATAAAGGTGCTTATTTGGATAAATTTTATCCGGATAAAGCTGAATCACATTCATCATCATCATCATCTTCATCGTCATCATCATCAAGGGTAGTACCACCACCATCAACAGCACCAGCAAGAAATTATTCACAAGCATCTGATCGATTATTAGATATTGCTTTAAGAGATTTAAATCTTTATCGTGAAAAATGGTTAATTGGTGCATCAACTGAATATTATCGTCGTCGTTGGTTATATTTTGCTTGGTATAATGGTGAAGCATCACATTCATTACCAATCAGTGTTAATTTATTATATAATGCATTATTAAAAAAATTAGTATCAAAAGCTAATTCCATATCGGTGGCAAATGGTGGTCCATCATATAATCCGGATAATTTTAGTATTAGTCTTGATCAGATTACATTCGAACATTTTAATCCACATTCAGCATTTTTACCATTTTTCGGACGTGTTTATAATGGAATATTTTTTCCATTTTCAGTTTCATTTATTGCTGCATTTTATGTATTGTTTCCAACGCATGAACGTATTTCTAAGGTATTTATTTTGTTGATTTTTTTTAAAACAAACTTAAATAAAATAAAATAAAATAAAATAAAATTCGGTATTTTTTTTTCATTTTAAAAATTTTAGGCAAAACTTTTACAATTAATGACCGGTCTTAGTGTACGATTATATTGGATTTCAAATTTTATATTTGATTTTACTGTTTATTTTTGCTATTTTGTTGCAATGTTTACATTGATTTTAATATGGGATCGTAGTTTTGGTTATGGTCTTTATTTTTCAAATCCATTATCAACATGTAAGTTTTTTTTGGTTTGGTTTTTACAATCAAAAAACAAATTTTCTTTTTTTTCAATCACTTTTCTAGTGGCATTCATGTCATTATTTTTAACATTTGGATTAGCAGCCATACCATTTGCATATGTTGCATCATTAATATTTCGAAAACCATCAACAGCATTCGGTATATTATGTTTAATATCGGTTATTACTGGTATCGGTGTTGGTGTTATTGCAACATTTTTCGAAACAATACTTGAAGAAAAATTAAGTGCCGAAATTCGTGGCCTATTCTATGCTGGAATGTGGTTTACAAGATTATCACCGGTTGTTGCATTGATTTTAGGCTTGCAAAAATTATTTACATTAGATTCAACACGTCTGATTTGTGCACAATTTCAAGCATCATTACGTGCCATTCTTTGTGGTATTTATGCTGCATCTCAACGAACCAATCCGGAATTGGAAGAGTTGAAAATTCTTAAACCAGAACGTTGTTGTGATGGTAAGTTTTTTCTTCTCTTTGATAAATTTATATTTTACAGTTTTTCATTGAATTTCTTTTCCTTTTTCGTTTTGTCTATTATTGTAGAGGTGTGTGGTAATGAATGTATATTTCAACATCCATTTTTTTGGTTCAATTGGCTTGGTGTTAATGATGAAATTTTTATGTTAATTTTGGATGCTATCTTGTATTGGAGTTTATTAGCATTATTGGATAACAAAAAAATTCGTGAATCTGTTTCAAAACGTTTCCGTAGTTTTTATCGTGGTACAAAAGATGTAATGAAAGTATCGAAAAATTCCAAATCATTTAAATTAGAAAGAATGGGACATGGTGCAGCATTCACTGATAAAGATGTTCTGGAAGAACGTGCAAGAACGGAAAAAATTTTAGCAGCCAAAAAAATGGATCAAGAAGCATTATGTGTTCATAATTTAACAAAAATATATTCTAATGGTAATTTTCGTGCTGTTGATCAGCTTAGTTTTGCTGTTAGTAAAGAACAATTTTTCGGTTTATTGGGTATAAATGGTGCCGGTAAAACAACAACATTCCGTATGTTAACCGGTGATCTACAATTAACACGTGGTAATTCATGGGCTGGTGGTTATGATCTATTAGCATCAACACAAGAATATCAAGCACAAATTGGTTATTGTCCACAATTTGATGCATTACTTGATCGTCTTAATTCATTTGAAACATTACAATTATATGGTCGATTAAGAGGTATTCCAGATGATGCTATCAAATTAGAAGTAAATCGTTTGATTAAAAAAGTCGATCTACAAGCACATGCTGCACGTATGTGTCGTAATTATTCTGGTGGTAATAAACGTAAATTATCATTAGCAATGGCATTGATTGGTGCACCACCTGTTGTATTGTTGGATGAACCAACATCAGGTGTCGATCCGGTTGCACGTCGTAAAATGTGGGTTGCCATTTCCGATATTCAATATGGTTCGGGTTGTAGTATTATTTTAACATCACATTCAATGGATGAATGTGAAGCATTATGTGATCGTATTGCAATTATGGCTGCAGGTCATTTTGAATGTATTGGTTCAACACAATATCTTCGTACAAAATTTGGTCAAGGTTATTCATTAATTATTAAATTAAATCCAGATATTGTTGCCGAAAATGATCTTTATTTAGATCAGGTACAAGAATCGATTGAAGATCGTTTACCAAGTGCCGTATTACGTGACATTCATCAAACATTATTATTTTATCATATTCCACCGGAATCGGATGTTACTTGGGCATCATTATTTCGTGCAATGGAAGAAGCAAAATCAAATCTACAACTTGAAGATTATCAAGTTGGTGATACAACATTGGAACAAATTTTCTTATCATTTGCAAAGAAACAACCACAAGAAAGGCCTAAACGTAAATCATTGGCTGATATTGCTGAAATGTTATAGTTTTTTTTTTCTTTCATAAAATAAAATGCTCTCACAATCGATTACATCCATATTATGGATTCTATTGCCTCAAACGATTCTCGTTCATCAAAAAAAAAAAAAAAAAAAAAATTCCAATTCATCTTTCATTCATCGAATTATTTTGACTTTTTTTACAAAAAAAATTTTTTTCTTCTCTACATTCAAAACAACAACAACAACAAATTATCAATTGTAAATCACAACTTATTAATCAACAAAGGGGGATGGCCAAAAAAAAATATGGAAAATAAATTGATGCGCACATCTTTTATAATGAAAAATACACATGCACACGCCTATTACTATTTTTGTGATTTTTGGTTCAAAACGATATCCTGACAAACAAAAAAACGTAAAACAAAATTTCTTGGTGGGTAGGGAAAACACACACAAACACAAACACCCATTTTGCTTTTACAAAAAAAAAAAAAAAAAGATGTGTTTTTTCTTTCTTGTAAGTAATACACAATAGTAAGTTTGTTTGTTTTTTTTCGGTGTATAAAAACAAAAAAAAAAATTGATTTAGTTTTTTTTCTACTTTTTTTTGATTTTGATTTTCGATATAAAATATATAGATAGTTTTGCTGTTCATTTTCTTTCCATTTTTTTTAAATATAAACTTTTTTTTTAAATTTCATTTTATAATTATAATTATATAATATTTAAATAAATAAATTTAATTTTTAAAAAAAATTTAATAAAATTACCAAAAATTTGTTTGTTTGTTTGCTGCATATAAAATTAGTTAGGTTTTTTTCAATTTCCATTTGGTTTTTTTGGTGTGAAATGAAATCAAACCATTATTTTTTCTTGGTGATTTTTGGTCTGTCCCAAATTTTATTTACGAATATCGATGATGATGATGATGATGATGATGCAGAGAGCAAAAGATTTTATATATGAAGAACCAGATGAAACACTTTATCCAATCATATTACCAAATATAATATTTCTTTTTATGTTATTATTTACAATTATATTTTTTTCATTAGTTACTGGTGTTATACTTTATTGTCTATTTCGACCCGGTGTTGATGAAGATGAACGTTTAAATTTAATGCTTAAACAACCTGGACAACCAATTGGACAAACATCACCTTTTCATTGATTTTTTTGTTTTTTTTTCATTTCTAATAAAAATTCGAAAAATAAAATAAAAAATAAAATTTGATTTTACAATTTGAAAATTTAAAAAATTAAATTGAAAAACAGCGATTTGATCGCCATCTTTTGATCATCATTTGAAATTCAAAAAAAAAATTACACAACATTTGTGTGCGTGTAATATTTGGCGGGGCGGGGGGAATGAATGACTGAATGAAAGAGAGAAAGAGAGACGCCTTATACAAATGGAAATTCAGGCGTGTTGGCACGTCAAATCGAATGAATGCAAAAAAAGGACACGACATGTGTGAAACTAAAACAAAAAAAAATTGAGCCAAATCTAAATCAAAATAAACAAAACAAAAATAAAACACTTGTCGTTTGTAATATTTTTGTTGTTGTTGTTGTTCCATTTGTCCATCTTCACCATCAACAACATCGTTAAATTTCGATAAAATTAACTAACTGGTGTATGAGGGTCGACGATTGATTCATTATCACCATCTTCAGCATTATTATTATGGTTGTGAAAATTATTGTTTTAAACATTTTTTTGATCTAAATCTGATTCGATTTTATTTGATTTTTCCATTAATAAACAACAACATCTAATATCGATAAAGGTAAGTTCCTGTTGCTAAAGAATTTCAAATTTTCCTATTCGGCTGTCCATTTTATCAAAAAATGTCACAAAATTTTCCCAATTTTTTTAATCATTTTTTTTTCGTAAAAAACATCCGTTTTTGATTAAAAATTTCTTTTCCTTTTGACAATCAGTGTCTGTTTTGTGTGTGTTTCAAACAATCGATTATCGATTTTGAAAATATGCAACAACAACAACAACAACAGTAAATTATCATAATTCGCGAATAAAAAAATGTCGAAAAAATCAATTACATCATCATCAAAAGCTAAGCACACAGCAACTTGTTTTCATTCATATTTCTCATTTTTAAATTACTAATTTTCTCTTTTCCAAACGAAAAACTCCAAAAGTTTTTCTTGCTTTTTGAATTTCTATTTTTATATTTTTTTTCTTGGCGAAGAAATTGACCGAGTGAGTGATTGAGAGAAAATTCAGGAAAATCTCTTTTTTCTTGCTCTCTCTGTGTGTGATTTGTTTGGTCACTTTAAAACATTAACATCATCATCATCGAGTCGAAGAAAAAAAAGAAAAATCATCGTGGTAGTAGCAGCATCAGGTTGTAAAGATTATTTCATAACAAGGTAACAAGGTAACATCATTTATTGATAAACATTTCGAAAAAGAAAAAGAAAAAGAAAAATACCTGACACATGTTCACATTGCCATCATCATCATCATCATCATTTGCTAATTGAATAATGTTTTTTTTTTTTTTTTTGCTTTTCAATTCAATTCATTTTAATCTCATGGTGAATGATTGTTTTATTTTTACACAAATATCGATTGATTCGATTGATTAACCTTATTGATTTTTTAACCTTATATTGGTAAATTAATTAACTTTTTTTTCTGCTTAATCATCATCATCAGTGAACAACAAAACAATTTTGTTTGTTTTTTTTCCTGTTTGGTTCTGTGGGGATCATCCATTCTGGGTAAATCTCTCGTTGTTTAAATCTTTTCTTTGAGACTTTTTTTTTGTGTTTCAATCCATTAATCCATTAATCCTTATCCTTTTAACGACATTATTATTTTACCTGCTAAACAGTATACTTACATATATACGGTGTATGCAGTGTTTTTTTTCTTATTTTGTTTTAAATTTTTGTTTGTTTTCCCATGAAATTTTTTCTTTTGCTTTTTTCTTACTTCATCTTTGATTTAAATTAGCGGTTCTTCTTTTTTATCATCATCCATTTTCAATGTCGTTTTTTTTCGAACACACACACACACATTGATTTCTCTCACCTTTTCATCATCAATAATCATCGATTATATTACCACACACACACACACATACGTAATTTGTTTACGTGTACTCGCGAATGAATGTGTAATTCGTTTCTTTTTGCCTTCTTTTCATTCATTCATTCATTTTTGTTGTAATTTATTTGATTGATTTATCTCGACAATTTTTTTTTTTTTTTTGATGTATAATCACTTGGCGCCAATCCTCTTGATTCAAAAAAAAAAGTAAGCGGTTTTTGTTTTGTTGAAAAAATTTCCCTTTATCAATTTTTCCATTTTTGTTTTCAATGAAAAAATCATTGACTTTTGTTTTTCCATTTGGTAAAAAAATAACAAAAATTTTTTTTTTTGGTGAAAAGGAAATGTGATTGATTGATTGGAAATGAAAAAACAAAACAAACATTTTCATCATTATCATTATCAATCAAAATTACGTAATTGTCATCATCGTCGTTTAAATTATGCGATTGTGTGTTGAATAACAATGTTGTACCGTTTTTCTGATGATTTTTTATTTTAAATTTTTTTTTCAGTTTGAAAAAATTTAGTTCATTTCATCATCATCATCATCATCATGGTAAACGTTAGTTAATTAAAAAGCAAAAAATTAAATTAAGTACTTAAACTGATTTAAATGTCCTGATCGCACATACACACAATGATGATGATCATGATCATGATCATGATGATGACGCCATTCTCTAATAGAAAAAAAAAACAAGTGAAAATTTCAAATGAAATTGAAAATTGATTCGTTATTGAGTTGCATCAACTCGAAAAGAAAGAGAGAGAGAGAGAGAAAATGTAAATAAAGTTTTTCTTTAGCATCATCGAACGAACCGAACAAACAAATTGATTTCAATTCAATTTTAAGCCGCAAGCAATGAAACGCAAAAGAAAATTTCCTAATCGTCGTACACCGTTAACCATTTGACTATCTCTGTGTGTTTGGCCATTTATTTTCTGTTTTTTTTTTGCATCATCATTTCTTTCTTTCTTTCAGTTTGATGATGATGATGAAAATAATAAATAAATATCATTATCTTTTCATATTTTAATGATGATTATGATGACGTTATATGATGATTGATTTCTTTAAAAAGAAAACATTTTCTATTTTTGGTTGCAATTTTTGTTTAATTCAATAGTTTTTTTTCCCTTGTTTACAACCAAAATGTTGGTTTGTTTTTTTTGCTTTTGCTTTTCCTTGATTGATTCTTTATTGAATTCTATCTAAATTACAATAGCTTTTGATCGAAAATACACCAAAATCGATCAAATTCTTAGATGATCGATTCTTTTCTGTTTTGTTGGCTGTTGATCAGAAGAAGAAAAACAAAATCGGATGACTTTTTTTGTTTTTTCTTTTCGGTTTTTTCGGTGGTTTTTTTTGAAAGATAACCGATCGATTATTATTTGTTTGTTGTTGCTTGTGTTGTTGTTAAGAAACATACATATTTTTCTCACACCAATATGGTCTGATTATTTTTTTATAGTAATCATCATCCGTTACTATTGGAAATCATCATAATACTAAAATAATAATAATGTAAAACGCGTGATTATTATGATGACATTTTTGTTTTCAGCCAAATCAAATTCATCCAGCCATCCATCACCCACAGTCAAACACATGCACATCTTTTATCTATGTTTTCTTTTCTTTCATTTGTCTGTTTGTTATTACAGTATAGAGTGGTCTGATGTCTAATTTTCCTCATATAAAAATCTTTAAAACCATTTTTTTCTTTCTTCTCCTTTCATCACCATTACAATGTTGACCATGATTATTTATAGTTAATAATTCATTTCTTTTTCTTTTTCTTTACTTTTTTCTTCTGTTTAGAGAAATTAACCATAAATCATCGTAGTTGTTGTTGTTGTAAGAAAACATCGAAATTTGTTTGTTTGTTGAATAAAACAAAAAAGTGTGAAATATTTTTTTCTTGTTTCATTTTTCAATTTTCTCATCGCAATCAAAAAAAAGCAAACAAACCAGACCACCAAAGAACAAAAAATAAAATAAATTAAATTTAAAAAAAAATGTCAGCAAAAGCTATATGTGAAGCAACCGGTAAAGATTTACTTAATCGTTTTCTGAATTCTACGGCCATTACATCACGTTTTATATCGGTGAATGAGAATGCAAATCTTAAAGATTTGGCCGTGCAAAATGCATGGCTTAAAATGGAGGTAAATTTTGATTTTTTGAAATTTTTTTTTTTTTGTTTTTACAAATATTTATTTGCAGAAATTAGTCATCAAACCTGATCAATTAATAAAACGTCGTGGTAAACTTGGCCTAGTTAAAGTAGGCACCGATCTTAATGGTTGTAAAGAATTTCTTAATAAACATATGTGCAAAGATATTCAGGTTTGATCTTTATTTTATTTATTTTTTTTGTTATTAGGTTTTAAATTTTTTCTTTGTTTGATCACCATTTATAGATTGGTTCATCAGTTGGTAAACTTCGAAATTTTATTATCGAACCATTTGTTCCACATACACCGGAAGAAGAAGCATATGTTTGCATTTATTCATATCGTAATGCTGATGTTATACTTTTTCATCATCTTGGTGGTGTTGATATTGGTGATGTTGATTCAAAAGCATTAAAATATGAAATTCCAATCGATGGATCGATTGATGAAAAAGAAGTTTATGATAAATTATTAATTAATATGCCATTGGAAAAACGTGAATTGGTTACAAAATTTATTGTCGATCTATATCGAGTATATGTACAATTATATTTTACTTATCTGGAAATTAATCCATTAGGTTTGTCATTGATTTTATTCATCTTAAAAATTGGGATTAACACTTGATACTTTTATATTTTTGGTTTATAGTGATTACCAAGGATTCCATTTATATTATTGATTTAGCGGCCAAACTTGATGCAACGGCTGAATATCTTTGTAAACAAAAATGGGGTGAAATTGCATTTCCACCACCATTTGGACGTGATGCATTCCCTGAAGAAGCTTATATTGCTGATCTTGATTCAAAATCTGGTGCCAGTCTAAAATTGACCATATTGAATAAAAAAGGTCGTATTTGGACAATGGTTGCTGGTGGTGGTGCTTCAGTCATTTATGCCGATACTATTTGTGAACTTGGTGGTGCATCAGAATTAGCCAATTATGGTGAATATTCTGGTGCTCCTTCCGAACAACAAACATATGAATATGCAAAAACAATTTTATCATTGATGACCAAAGAACGACATCCAGAAGGCAAAATATTACTTATTGGTGGTGGTATTGCTAATTTTACAAATGTTGCTGCCACATTCAAAGGAATCGTCAAAGCATTGAGAGAATTTCAAACCAAATTAATCGAACATAATGTATCGATTTTTGTACGTCGTGCTGGGCCAAATTATCAGGAAGGTTTACGTGTGATGCGTGAAACTGGTAACACATTAGGTGTACCTGTACATGTTTTCGGTCCAGAAACACATATGACTGCCATTGTAGCAATGGCATTGAAACGAAAAGAAATTCCTAAACTGCCTGAAACAAAATTGACAACAGCAAATTTTTTGCTACCAAGCCATATGGGTGCCGATGCTTTTTCACCTGGCTTTAACGGTGGTGGAGGTATGACATCACCATCGATTAATAGTAGTTTTTCACCTGTATTTTCACCACCACCAATCTCATCACAAACAACAAAATTTACTCGTCCATTATTTACATCACGTACACGTGCAATTGTTTGGGGAATGCAAAGCCGAGCCGTACAATCGATGCTTGATTTTGATTTTGCCTGTTCACGTAAAGAATGGTCAGTTGTAGCAATGATTTATCCATTTTCCGGTGATCATAGACAAAAATTTTATTGGGGTCATAAAGAAATTCTAATTCCAGTTTATAAAAATATGTCCGATGCTATGAATAAACATCCACAAGCAGATGTATTGATAAGTTTTGCATCATTACGTTCAGCATATGATTCAACATTGGAAACATTGAAATTTCCACAAATTCGTACTATAGCTATAATTGCTGAAGGAATACCGGAAAATCTTACACGTAAAATGATTAAATTGGCTCGTTCAAAAGGTGTAACAGTAATTGGACCGGCAACTGTTGGCGGTATTAAACCCGGTTGTTTCAAGATCGGTAATACTGGCGGTATGATGGATAATTTATTGAGTTCAAAACTTCATAGACCTGGTTCGGTTGCATATGTTTCTCGATCAGGTGGAATGTCAAATGAATTGAATAATATTATTTCACGATCAACAAATGGTGTTTATGAAGGTATTGCTATTGGTGGTGATCGTTATCCTGGTACAACATTTTTGGATCATTTATTACGTTATGAAGCTGATCCAGAAGTCAAAATGATGGTATTACTTGGTGAAGTTGGTGGTGTTGAAGAATATGATGTTTGTGATGCAATAAAAGATCGTCGATTGACAAAACCATTGATTGCATGGTGTATTGGAACATGTGCCAGTATGTTCAATTCGGAAGTACAATTTGGACATGCCGGTGCTTGTGCTAATTCGGATCATGAAACAGCTGTGGCTAAAAATAAAGCATTACGTGAACATGGTGCACATGTACCGAATACATTCGATGAACTTGGTAATGTTATTAATCAAGTTTATCAACAATTGGTTGAAGCACAGATTATTGTTCCTAAAGAAGAAGTTGCTCCACCAACCGTTCCAATGGATTATGATTGGGCACGTGAATTAGGTATTATTCGTAAACCTGCTTCATTTATGACAACCATTTGTGATGAACGTGGAAATGAATTAACATATGCTGGCATACCGATTACACGTGTGATTAAAGAAGAATTAGGTATTGGTGGTACATTATCATTGTTATGGTTTCAACGACGTTTGCCTACTTATGCTACAAAATTTTTCGAAATGGTTCTTATGGTAACCGCTGATCATGGACCAGCCGTTTCTGGTGCTCATAATACAATTGTTTGTGCTCGTGCTGGTAAAGATCTTGTTTCATCATTGGTTTCTGGTCTTTTGACTATTGGTGAAAGATTTGGTGGTGCATTGGATGGTGCTGCACGACAATTCAGCCAAGCATATGATTCGAATATAATTCCTATGGAATTTGTTAATCAAATGCGTAAAAAAGGTGAACTTATAATGGGCATCGGTCATAGAGTCAAATCTATTAATAATCCTGATATGAGAGTTAAATTAATGAAAGATTATGTTAAACAAACATTTCCATTGACACCAGTATTGGATTATGCACTTGAAGTGGAAAAAGTAACCACATCAAAGGTTTGTTTGTTTATTCGGAAATTTATTATCATCCAATATAATGATTTTGAAATTTTTTCACATAGAAACCAAATCTAATTCTTAATGTTGATGGTATTGTTGCCGTATCGGTTGTTGATCTTCTTCGTAATAGTGGCTGTTTTACACGTGAAGAAGCACAAGAATATTTGGATATTGGTGTATTGAATGGACTATTTGTTCTTGGACGAACTATCGGTTTTATTGGTATGTTTTTTTTGAATTTTTTTATTTGTTTTCAATTATTTTCATTTTTTACAAATTAATCTTATAGGACATTATTTGGATCAAAAACGATTGAAACAAGGATTATATCGTCATCCATGGGATGATATATCATATATTCTACCTGAACAAAGTAGTAGTAGCAATTCGATACAATAAATAAATGAACAAAATGAATTCCTGAATTCGATTAGTCAAAAATTTTGTCAATCGTTGGTGTCAATCTGTCTATCTCAAATGTCTTTTAAACAATATTTACAAATTATTTTTATTATTCAAATGTAATTCATAAATTATCGACCTAATTCATGTGTTGTGAACAAAATAAAACAAAACAAAACAAACAAAAAAATATGAAGGAAAGAAATTTAAAAAAAACAACAAAATCTCACTATTTAATTTTTAGTGTTTTTTTTCTCACTTTTTAATACAATATCATCATTATTATTATTGTTATTAATTAATTAATTGAATTTTTAAACATTATTATTATTATTATTATTATTATTATTTTGTGCCCAATTTATCATCTATTTTTATGTGTGTGTTTGTATGTTTGAATGCCTGTAATTTATTTCCAAATGATGATGATGATGATCCGAATTTGATTATAATTCCACCCATCATCATCCGTATTGACTTTTGATTACTATTACACTAAAATATTCTTTTTTTTAATTTTCAAAACAACAAAAATATATTTATTATTTTCCATTGTGTGCTGTTTTTTTTTGAACTAAATTTCAATTCGATATTTGTTTGTTTGTATAGTTTAGGATGATAATTATTTCTATAGAAAATTAACCTGATTGAATGATTTATTCAAAGCATTATCAATTTTTATCAAAAATCAATGGTTGTGACTTTTCTACGTGTCTCTGTGTGTGTGTATGTCTTGCCTAAACCGAAAAACCTATAATTGACCTAAACCTGAAATTGTTTTGGCTTAAATGAAATAATAATAATAAATGAATATTTTCTTGAAACACCAAAGATGATTAATAAAAAATTTTTGTTTTCAAAAAAAGTGGTTTTATTTTATTTTTGATATTTACATTGATTTAAAAATTTTTACATTATTATAATGATACAAATTATGTTTTTTTTCTGTTTCAATTATTTTACAAATGAAATTATTTAATAATTTTTTTCTCCATATCTTTAATTTTTGAATGATTTTCATTGGCAATGGAATTTGTTGTTGTAGTTGTTGATCGTCCTAAACTAAATGGTGCAATATTTGCTACCGATGGTATTGAATCATGACCATTGGTCATTCCAATAACATTCGATAAAGAGCTTCGTAATGCTTGTCCATGTGATGGATGTATTGGACGAAAAAATTGATTATGACCACCATCACCAATTGATGATGATGGCTGTGGCAGTGTTAAGTTTGTATATGAAGATGATGATTGTCCTAATGGCATCGTCTCCAATGATGATGTCTTTACATCATTCGTTGATAATAAAGTGACTTTCGTACCGGAATTATTTGATTTTTGATCATTATTTATCGATGATATTGATTGTGATTGATTAGAATTTATCGTTGTTGTTGAATTGTCTAAATCATTTTTACATTTTGCTTTTGTTGCTTGTCGTTTATTACAGAACCAAACACGTACAACATCACGATCATAATTTAATATTTCAGATATTTTTGTCATTTCTTCACCATTTGGATGATTATTTTGTTCAAAAAAATTATTCAATGCATCAATAGCGCTTGGTGTAAACGATGTACGACGTTTACGTTTTTTATTTGTTTCCATAAATGCTTTATAAATGTTTACATTCGATGATATCATTGCTGATGACGAAGACGATGGTGATGGTGATTGTGATGATTCTTTATTCATTGAATCAACAATGCCAATTCGTTGATCATTGTTGACATTTGGATTGTTGTTGTTGTTGTTATGATTATGATTTTTAGCACCAATATTGTTGACTAATTCTAATGCTGAACTTATTTTAAACGATGATAATGGTGCTATCGACAATGAAGACGATGATGATAATAAATTATTATCCTTATCTTTACAAAAATTATTTAATCCATTAACCAATGCTTCTGGTGTTACAACATTTCCAATAATTTTATTATGACGATATTTTTCTTCCGCTTCACGCATCCAATTTTCTAATACTGGTTTAATTTTTTTAGCACTTTTCAGTGTAATATCAAGTTTTTCAAATCTAAAAAAAATTGTCAATTTTAGTTCAATTTAAGCGACAAAATTAAAATAAATTTTACCTGCATATTGCACTTTGACTATAACAAGGACCTAATGCACTTAATTCTTGTCCAACTTGTGATTGTGTCAAACCTAATGATAATCGACAAAGTTTAAATGTTTTAGCAAATTCTTGTATTTCATTTGCCAGCTGTTGTTCTTCTGGTGTCCAAATAGCTCGTTCTGTAAATTTTTGTTTAAATAGAGAAAAATGAAATTTTCAATCAAGAAAATAATCAATCTTTTACCTTTTGATGAGATCAATGGTGGATTTGATGATGATGAAGATGATGTTGGTGTCGGTGTTGTCGATAATTCAGTTGTTGTATCAATCAAACTACTACCATTTGAATGAATAGAACATGGTGATGATATTGATGATGTTTGTATCTGAATGGATATTCTATTCGTTGTATCATTGTTGTTATTCGAAGACGACGACGACGACGATGATGATGATTGTTTTTCATTATTATTATTATTTTGTTTATTAACATTTATAGCTGATATTTCATCATTAGTTTGTGTTGATTCAATCGATGCAATTGTTAGATTATCATCTTCGCTACTCATTAAAATACGATTATTAATTAGATTATATGCAGCTTGTGTAAGACCATTACGACGTATTAATTTCATTTCACCATTCATTGATTCAATTGACAATTGTCCATTTGTAATTAAATTTGAGGCGACATTTACATTATCAGCATCATCATCTTCTTCTTCTTCATCTTCAGTATCGGTAAAATGACATGGTGAACCACTATAACTACTTTGATAACCATCTTTTGTTTCATCATTTGATTTTTTATTCAAATGTTGTTGTTGATTAACATTATTCAATGATTCTATTCGCGAATCGGTTATAGTGGCTGATGTTTTTTTCGTTGTTGTTATAGTCGATATAGTCGTATCCGATTCTTGTTTATTATTACTAACAGCTTTATGACTACAACAATCACTATCAATTTCGGTTGCAACACTATCAAGATCCATTTCTTCCGTTTCATCCGTACTATCATCATCATCATTTATCAAACTATCGATTGATCTAGCTCGTTTTCGACTTATTTTTACATTAGGATGTTGATTTTTTTCATCATTTTCATTTCCATTTTGATTCGATTTTTGATTATTATTATTTTCACCATTACCGCCACCATCATATTCATCCGCATAATCATCATCCACATCATTATCATCGTCGTCATCATCATCATCATCATCATCATCGTCGGCTATTTTCAATGAACCACATGATGAAGTAACCGATGATGGTCTTTGAATAATAGTTGATGATGTTTGACTTGGTGATGTTGCTAACGATGTTGTTTCTATCGATGGTGTAGGTGGTGATAATGATGATAATCTATTCAATTTTTCATCCAAATCATCTTTTTCCGTCGTAACAACAATTTTCTGGTCATTCACCGTTGTATTTTGACTATTTTCTTCAGAAGATGGCGTATTTTGATCATGATCATGATGATTGGCAGAAACTTTTTTTACATTTTTACTATCGAAATGTTCAACATTGGTAAAAGATAATTTGGGCGTAATTATTGTCGATGTTGATGTTGATGTTGAATTCATAATATGATTTTCTTCTTTAGTACATGCCTTTGATGGGAATCCAGTTTGACCAGAAGTTATTGTTGTTGTCGATGTTGATGATGTTGATGATGATGATGATGATGATGATCGACATCCATTCGAATTCAATGTTGGTGGACATTCTAAAAAACTTTTTTTGTTTATTGATTTGATCGATGTTGGTTTGTTGTGATGATGATGCTGATCAAACATTATCAATGGTGATTGTTGTTTGCCGGTATCACTTGTATTTGTAGCTGTTGATGATAATGATGCTGCGGCAGCAGCAGCAGCAGCATTTGAAGATGTAAAAACCATCATTGCTGTAGTCGATGTTGAATTGTTGTTGATGTTATTAACTGATGAATTATTATTGACCACCGAAGATGTTGGTTGATGTGGCAGATGATGACCACTAACATTCATAGATGATGATGATAATGATGTCGTGACATTTGTCGATGATTGTGATGATGATGAAGATGATGATAAATTCGTAATATTTGTAGGCGATGCTGTTGCAATCAATGTAATTGTATTTGAATTATTTTGTTGTTGTTGTTGATGATAATTTGCTGAAGAACATGGCTGTATTGTTAATTGATTGAAAATATTGGATGATTGTTGTTGTTGTTGTTGCGGTGAATGAATAATGGCAGAATTCATTGTTGGTAATGTTGAAGTTTGTTGCACTGGCGGTTGCGTTAAAAATGTTCCCATAATGTTCTGTTGTTGACCAATTGGAAATGTAAGATTACCGGTTGTTAATAATGTTCCATTTTGATGAATTTGCTGTTGTTGTTGTTGTATAGGCACCGTTATTGCAGTCGGTTGTTGTTGAGTTATTAATTGTCCAGCGGATGTTATCATCGATGTTGTTGGTTGTTGAAACATTGTTGCCGATTGTAAAAACTGATGATTTGATGGTAAAACTAATTGATATAGTTGTTGCTGTTGTTGCGGTTGATGCGTTGTCGATGTTATCGTTGGATTCAAAATAAACTGTTGTTGTTGTTGATTCAATTGACCAATCTGATTAGAAATCGATGATGGTTGTAAACCGATCAATTGATTTGTTTGAAATGTTATTGCACCATTATTATTATTGGTCAATGCACTATGATTTGATGGTTGTTGTTGTTGAGGTGTTGCTGTTATCACTTGAAATTGTTGTTGTGGTTGTTGTTGTTGTTGAAACAATTGCGTTTGGGCCGTAGGCGTACCGTTATTCGTAATAGAATTCGTACCAGCAGCCGTTTGTATATGAAACGTTGATGTTGGTTGTTGTTGTTGAATAAATGTTGGCTGTAATCCATTAGCTATTAATTGTGGCTGTAATATTGTTCCCTGTAATGTTGTTGTTGCCTGATTGAATGGTATCATATTTATCTGATGATTAGGTGCCATCAAATTGGATATTAAACCTGAAAAAAACATCCCGTTAAATATTTCAAATGGATAAAATCAATTGTAAAGAAATTACTTACCACCATAAGGTTGTTGTTGATGATTTTGAAGTGTTTGTTGTTGTTGTTGTTGTTGCAGTGTGGGTGTAATTATATATTGTATTGTAGCCGGCGTTTGTTGTGAAATATTTGATGCTTGTTGTAAAAATCCCTGATGATTTGTTGATGCGGCTAACATTTGTTGTTGTTGTTGTCCACCATTATTATTATTAGTCAACATAATATTTGTTCCGGATACAGGTGGTGTTGTTGATGCAAATGCCGGTATTGTAATCAATTGTTGTTGTTGTTGTTGATCAATTGAAACACCAGTAGCCGTTTGTTGTTGTTGTTGATTAATTGTTGAACCTGTTTGTTGTTGTTGAGGATTTGTTGTTTGAAATGTAAAATATTGATGATTTGCTGCAGCAGCATTTTGATTAGTTGCTGCTGCTGCTGTATTACCATTCAACATAACAGTTAATTGATTCATGATTCGTGTGTGTGTGACGATTCCGGCAATGTCGTTGTCGTTATCGTTTTTCACTTAAAATTAGGCAAATTAGATTAGCTGATGATCCAAAGATGATGATGAACTGATAATGATGAACGTGAACATCATCTTTTCATCTTCTGAATTACATTCAATATGGAATATGGAATAATTTAATTTCCACTGAAAGAAGAAAATGAAAATTCCATTAGAAATTTTTGGTTGTTGTTGTCGATGTCAAGAGATGATTTTGGTCGACATTTGAATCATGTGAATATATAGCGAAATGTGAAAAACAGAAAACACAAATTTTTCAATGAAATCTTGTTGACAAAGACATTTCCTTGTTGAATTCAATGGAAAATGTCAAAATTTGATTTTTTGATGAAAAATCCAGAAGTCAAAAAAAAACAAAAATCAATCAAAAATCATAGGTCACCAAACCAACCATCAAAAGGTCATACAAACACAAACATTTTTTCACATCTGAATTTAAATAATCAACAACCGAAAAACAAAACAAAACAGAAAAACAATCCAATTTCTTTGAATTGAATCTTTTTTTTTATTTGGAAAAAGATAAGATAACACCACGACAGACACCAAAAAAGCACAGGGAAGAAAAAAAACTGAAAAATCTGATCCAGATCAATCAATCAACAATGTCAAGATATTATAAACACAACAAACACTATACACCACCATCACACAGAAGATGATTAAATATGAAATTCAAAGAAAGAAAACCAGATTTCATAATTTTCCAAGAATTTTTCATTTTTCATTCAGAAAAAACTGAATCACTGAACTTCGACTGAATATCCAATCGAAAATACGCGGTGAAATTTTTTTCAAAAAAAACCAATCGAAAATCTATGAACATGTGGAAAAACACAAAATTTGAGATTTCGGCAACGATCATCACTGAATGAATGTTGGATTAGAACTGAATATTTTTTTTTGAAAAAAAGATTCTCATCATGTGTGCTGTTGGGCAATCAACCAACCAACCAAACGAATGAATGAATGAATGAATGAACGAAAATTATATGCAGCTGCTTTTTTACTGCATAAATATCTTCAATGATGATGATGATGATAATGATGAGATCCTACCACACAATCTTTTGCCTTTTCTCGTTTCAATTTCGTGTATATCTCTCTATATATATTTTTTCTCGGCTGGTTTTTTTCGGCTTGCATTTTTTCATTTGCTGGCATTTTTTCGATCATCATTCGTGATCGTCGTAGTGGTAAAATTTTTCAAAAAAAAATACCCGAACCTGAACGCCAGAAAATAACCAAACCAAACCAAACAAACCAGCCTTACAGATATGCGCGCATCAAAGTCAAAGTTAAATCAACCCAACCAACCAACCAACCATTCAAGTGAACCGAATAGCAAAAATGAAAAACATTAAGATTCGAAATACTTTTACAACACACATCCTCCCAAACAAAACGAACGAAACGAAAACATGAAAATTACATAACGAAATTTTTTTTTTGGATAAAGATTTTATTTGTTAAGTTCAATTCCTATGGCTGCCTATGATGATATAATTCATTGGAGAAATTTTTTCATTTTTCTCTCGTCTTCGTTGTTATATAATGAATGTGGATGTTTTGATTGTTAGAATCGGTTGAATGAAATGAAAAGAAATGAAATGAATGAATGAAACACAAGGGAGAAACAGGAATTTTTCTTCTTTTCGAAAGAAAAGAAAAGAAAATAGAAAAATCTTTTCGGGCATCGAAAAAAAGACAAGACAAAACAAGCCAAGCCTGCCAAATTCACATTATTTCTGAAAAAACCAGAATTATTATCATTATTTTCTCTTGTTAACTTTTATATAAATTAGCGAAAGGGAGAAACAGAGAGAATTATATATCTTTGTCTGTTCTCTATGTTTTTGATTATGCAATAGTTTCTTGTTTTTCTGTTCAATATATAATATTCTGAATTAGAATTTGCTGAGAAAATTGTTTCCAGAAAACATTTGCTAGAAACTTTTCTCAACAAAAAAAAATTCCTTCAGTTCCAAATGAATCAAACATTCTCCCGCCGCCGCCGCTATCGCCACTACTCTATTTTCAATCTATATAATACCACAATAGAATCAAATGATAGAAATGGATCATGGCGCCATTTGGTTTTGCTTTTATCAGAATATTTATCAGAATATTCTCAGAAGAAGAAACTGAAAAAAAATTCCACAATAAAATTTATGATTATTATTATTATTATTATCATCATATAAAAAGTAAAAATAATTTCTGGGTTGGCGTATAATAACATAACACAACACACACACGCAATATATATAGACTACATACATACATTAAAGTCCAGTTCATTCACATTTTCATTTCATTTCGTTGTTGATTCATTTTGTATCGATCATCATCATCATCATCATCAGGAGAATTTCTATTAAAAATTCAACAATTTAGTTGCAGTTTTCTCTTGACTGCCAATATTATATATCAATTTGATGATGATGATGATGATCATTCTGTTATGTTTGGCGTCTATTAAACAATTTTCTCGCCTTCATATTTTTGGGCTGGTGAATTTTTTTTCTGTTTTTGTTTGTTTCATTCTTTCATAGTTTTGTTGTTTTAATTTTGACATTAAGTTTAGCTAAAGCTTTAGCCAACAAACAAAAAATGTCCATCCTTATAGACAACACTATTCCCATATCATCATACATACAAATGATTAGTAGTTGAAGGCGGTTAACAGAGGTGTGACATTTTTCAAATAGCAAAAATTTTAATTTTTTTTAACACATTCGCTGCCAGCAATGCATATATGACATTTCATTTGACATTTTCACCAAACAAATCATCTTTGCTAATTTAATTAATTTTTTTAATTTTTTAATTTTCGTCATTTTTGCATTCACACTCAATGGCCAAGCCCTTTTTTCTCTGTAAATATCAACAAACAAAAAAAATATTTGATGGCAAAATCATAAAATGTTATGGATAAAGCACACACCATATACCAAAGCATCATCATCATAATGTCATCAACGAAACGCAGGTGAAAAGAAAAAAACAAAACATTACTAGGGTGTAATATATTCAATTCTATTTCACATTCATTCTGACACTGTTTTTTTTTGTTTTTCAATCGAGGAAAAAATTGTTTTTCCATAATATTATTATAATGATGATGATGGTCACAAAGAGAAAAGTCACAAAATAATTTATGACAAGAGAGAGAAAACCACCAATGCAAATTGGACAATATTTTCTAGCAAGCAAGCTTATGGATGATCATAATAATAATAATTATATTCTGTATACGAAGCACACACACTTACCTGGTTGATTTTTGTCCTGATGGTGGCAATATTTATGAATGATGATCATCATCATGATGATGATGATTATGATCCAACCGCAACGAAACGAATATATTTTGTAACCAATGGTAACCAAAATTTATGTTTTTCTGATTGAAATAATAAATAAAACGAGTATTACATAACCAAAGATATGAAACGTAAACGAATATTTCGATTGTATGTCACCATTATTTGAATTTTGGTTGGTTTGCGAAAAAAATATATGGCCCATAAAGTTATTGATGATTGTGGGTGAAAGTAGAAAACAAGCGGGGGAGGGGGAAACAAACGGGAAAGATTTATGATTTTTTTTCTTTTGCTTACCTTTTTTTTCTGTTTGGTCAAAAAAAAATTTTTTTTTCACAAAAATCCTATATAAATTATGTCGGTTGTCTTGAGGAAAAACTGAGCGAAAAAATGACCATCCTCTTGTTTTTGTTGTTGATAATTATCATCATCATCATTATGTCGCCAATCGAGAGAGAAAGAAAAGAAAACATCATAAGAAATCATTTTTTCCATTTTTGTTGGGTCTTAATTTCATCATCATCATCTTCATCATTGAAAGGAAGGACGATGAAAAAACAAAACAAAACGAAAAAACATCAGGGTTTATCATTATCATTATTGGATTGAAAAGAAAAGAATTCTTTCACAAGACGATAACAAAATGTTTCGAGGTCCATCATCATCATTTGTAAGATCCGAATAATAATAACAACAACAACAACCGGTAATTATGCGCGCACCAATCGATTATTTTAGTTTTTTTTCTTCTTTTAGTCGTTATTATCATTATCAACAACGTTTTTTCTTCTTCTTTGCTTCGTTATTGTAGGGTCAGGCCATGTCAAGATTGTCTTTTTCTTTTTCTTCTTCGATGTTGATGATGATGATAAGTTTTCTCTTTCTCATTGTTGGTAAAGAAATGCGAAAGATGATGATCATCATCATTATCATCATCATATTCGGAATAGTCAAAAAAGTCGTTAGTCGAGGTTTCTTCAGTGAAACGAAAATATTCATTTTTTTCATCATCATCATCATCATTCATTTTCGTATGATGATGATAATGAAAATTTTCGTTATTTTTTTTACCTTTCAATCGAATCAAACAGAAAAAAATTCAATTACATTAATGTAATACAGATCTTTGCTTACCAGGAATTATTATTTGAATCAAATGACATTTGAACAATCAAAAATGATGATGATTTGGGAGAATAATCATTTTTTTGCTTTTCGATCAATTTGATTCGATTTACGAGAAATTCGATGTAACAATCGAAACAATCGATTGTTGGATGGATGATCGATTTTTTTTTCGTTGATTAATTTGTTTTTGTTTTCAATAAAAGAGAAATTTGAAATTGATATTTTGGCCACAGAACAACAACCATCACCAAAATGATATAATAATCATCAGTGGTTTTATTTTGCTTGGTGGTTAGGGTGTAATTTAATTTCATCATAATCATCCGATGATGATGATTTTTGAACTAAACAATTTTCTCTCAAATTACATCATGATGATCATAATGATGATGATGCTAACGACATTAAACATGAATTTGAAAAAAAATAAACATCAATTTTTGATTGAAAAAAAAACAAAACAAAAAAAAATCAAATTTATCAAAACAAATAGAAAAAAAAGGTAAACATTCGATTCTATTTTGACTTGATCCGTCCTGTTTCGGTGAATGTATTTGTTTGTGTGTATGTCGGTTGTATATGAAGTCAAAATAGAATCGAATTCGAATGTTTTTCACATAACATCATCAGTAATTATTATTATGGCTACTGAAATTCGAATGATAATGATAATGATGATGATGAGAGGAAAAAACTTTGTTGTCGTCGTTGTCATGTCTCAATCATCATCATCATCAATGATGATGATTATTTGTTGTGTTGACGATAATCATCATCATCATCTGGTAGAATTATTGGTTTTTCGACCGGATGACCGACAAAACAAAACGAAATGAAAAATCCTCCTTCGATGATGATGATGATGATGACATTTGTCAAACATGCAAAATAAAAATTAACGAATAAAAAAACAACCGCAAGCATGATGATGATGATGATAATGATATAATCTAGACACCCGAAAACTCATGATGAAACTTTTTTTTGTTTCCAATTCAATTTTATGTGATTGATTGTGTGTTTGGTGTTTGTGTTTTGGAAACCACAACAAAATTCTGGTCCATTTGGATTTTTCGACACACAATTATCATCATCATGATCATCATGTGAACAAAAGGTGTGCATTTGTTTTTTTTCTATTTGGTTGGTTGCTTTTGTTTTTTTCTTTCCAGAATAATAATGATGATGATGGAAAAGAAAAAAGTTACCAAAGTTCATAGGTTGTGTGATCATCATCATCATCATCATTATTATTATACAAAGGTTTGCGTGTTGTTCCTTGATTCACCATAATAATAATAATAATAATAATTTTTAATCATTATCATTTCAGGATTTTTTCGTATGGCGAAAAAAAACGAGTGAAAAAATGACTATATGTCTAGTAATTTAGTGAAGCGAAAAAAATGAATGAATGAATGAACAGCACGAATTTGTTTCTGTTTTGGTCGGTCGTTTGGTTGTTGGTTTCACGCACACACACAACATTTATTCATCATAGAATCATCATAAATTATCATCATCATTCGAACAAAAAATATTGAAAGTAACCAACCCAAATTGGTATTTTGAAAAAAAAGAGAAAAATTTCATTCATACGAATTGCATCATCATCATTATAACTAATTATGATTATAATTATTATTATAATCATAAAAATGAAAATAATAATTATTTTTTTGTTCTCCATTCAAATTCAATTCATATAGGATGATGATGATGATGATGATGATTAACATTTTTTTCTCATCTAAATTACTAATCAAAATGACTTCTTTTTTTTTGTTGATTGATTAATAATCGATACAATCGATTATTCTAATTGGTAATCTGAATTTTTTCCTTTTTGTAATCAGAATTTCCAATTAACCGTGTGTTATTTTTTTTCTTTCCGTTTTTCCTATAGGACATTCATCATCTTGTATAAACCAATGACAATCCAATCGGTTCACATTTTGATTATAATGATAATGATGGTGGTGGTGGTAAATCATCATTATCATCAATGAAATGAGAAAAAAATAGCATTTACCTGTCACCCTACCCAAATTTACCAAATTTTATTGTGTGCTACTTGTGTTAACACAATTCTAAACTACCGACTGACTGACTAACAAACAAACAACTAATGATTTTTCATTCATCGGAAATTATTATTATTATTATCATTTTCATACAACAATACCAAATGATCGTTTGGTTAAAATGGGGGGAAATTATCGTTTTTAAAATGAAAATGAAAAAAATATTTGTCATTTGTCAAGGCCAAGGTCTAACCTTCTTCTTCTTTCACACTTTTTTTACTTACCGTAATTTTTTTTCGTTACTGGTTATTTATGTGACCACACACACTAGTTATCGGTGGAAATATAAATTATCCAAGAAAAAAAAATGGAAAAGAAAATGATGAAAACACGTGCCAAATATATAATTGAAGATTTTTTGTTCGTTTCGTTTTGGGATGTGAAAATTGTTTTTTTTAAATTGAAAAAACAACAACAACAACATTCAAACATCCCGACAATTTGACATTTACACAACAACAACAACATCAACAACTCCTCCCAATGAATTTGATCAAACAAAACGTAAAAGTTGAAAAGTTGAAAAATTCAGAAAATTAAACCATTTTCGCGGTTTGTCTTTTTTGTTGGCCAAATGTTGTTGTTGAAATTATCATTATTTCAACCGAAATATAAAATAGTTTTGGTCGAAGAAGAACAAGAAAAAAACAATTTGAAATCGATCGACCGATACCGATTTTCGTTCATTTCATTTTCAATTGTTACGTAAAATCAAAATGATGATGATGATGAAAACCTGTTTTATCGTTACCGGTATTGATGATAATGATTGTTATTTGTTTTGTTTTTTGTTTAACCACCATCCGACCAACCACATCCAATAAATTTTTTTTCAAAAAAAAAGAAGACGATAATTTTGCGGCTTTTTTTCAACTTCAACTTTAACAACTTCAACAACTTCTTCAGCCATAATGATGAAGCAGCTTGACATTGAAAACAACAACAACAGCTTTTTTGGCCCGAGCGAAAGAGATAAAAAAAACACAGCTGAAAAATAGATAACATTGTGATCTATAATTATCTATAATTTTGGTTTTGTTTTGTTTTAAATTGAAAAAATTGAAAAAATGAAAAAAATTTATTGATTGCTTTCTCCATCCCGATACTGGATTCTATGTTTTTGATTGATAATTAATCAATTTTGGAGAAAAAATTATCTCTGTGTGTTTGGCCAGTGTGTATGGTGGATAACCCTTGATTGGAAATTTTTTCCCAGTTTTGCAAATTGAAAATCCAAAACTCAGAAATCAATTAATTAAAAGTTTTTTTTCTAATTTTCGTTTTTTCTGATTGTCATTTTCAGTATTTGATTCGCCAAAAGTGATGATGATGTTTTGTTCGTGATTAATTTAAATTGATGCGACACAGACAGCCGAATCACGACGAAAATACCAGAAATTTTTTCTCCAAAAATCATTATTTATGACGATGATGATTATTATGACAATGATAATTATCATCGTTTGTTATTTGGCAATTATCTAATTGAAATGATGATGATGACAAGAAACGAGAAAAAAAAGCCTTAGGCTTGATTCGGTTTCGACTGTTTTTCATTTCATTTCATTTCATTTTTAACCCTAAAACAAAATTCTGTGTTATTTTTCCGTTTTGGATAAAAACAACAAAGGCTAATGAATTTGAACACGCAAAAGAAACTATGGTGGAAAAACTTTTTTTTGCTTTTTAATTCAAGAATTTTTCAATTATTTAATAACTTCTTCATTTTCGTTTCTTTAACCCTTTTGTTTCTGTGTTATCAAACATCATTAGCATTAATATTCATTAGAATAACTTTTAATTTGTTTTTACATTCATCGTCGTCGTCGTTGTCGTTACAATTTCGGTTATTCACTTCAAAACAGGACTCTTTCTCTCTAATTACCACAAATTTCGTTTGGATTTTTTTCTTTACCCAGAAATAATAATTATTTTACCCGAATTTTTAACCCGTTTTTGTTTCAATTAGTTACCAACATGTACAGTGTGTGTGTCATGTTACGTCATGTGCCCAGTTTTTCAGCCATTCTCTCACTCTCTCGCTATATGTTGGTAATTCTATAAAGTCTATTAAATCAAATGAATTTGAAATGAAATGAAATGATTCATTCCATTCATTTAGTCTAGAGAAAAATATTTCGGGTAACCCTGAATTTGAATGGTTTTTCTATGGCAGACTTTTTATTGACTTGAGTCTATCTATAGGGACTTTAATATTATTGTCCATTGAACGACTCCAAAAACATTCCTGATCCATTTGATCATCATCAATGGTTGTCGTTGTATAAACATTGGACATTCTCATTTTTCATTATTGGATGTGATGATCGAACGAAAGAAGAAGAAGGAAAAAAAATCATTTATCATCGGTAAATGATTGTCCAGTGTAACAGTGATAACTGATTTTATTATAATTTTTTTCTTCTTCTTCTTCTTCACCACCATAATGATATAATATGGCGACAAAAATCCGCATTCAAGTTAGTTTTCAGCAAGTTAGTTTAGTTTAGTTTGAGAAGCAAAACAAACCATCATCATCATCATCATAGTCATTATGGTTTTTTAATTAAATTCTTTCTCTTTTCCATTCAATTCCTACGGTGCACATATGGAGCAAAAAAAAAACCCGAGAATTTTTTCCTGATAAGCCTTTTGTTACTTTGGAATATTATCCAAGAGTTTTTTCCTTTATTCTTTTATCGTTTGACACACACACACACACCGTCCGACCGACCGAACAAAACCCATTTACAAAAGAAAATTCTGGAATTTATCTTCACCACCGCACACACAACATATTCTCGTTGGATTCTTTTTCATTAATTTCTGCTGAATTCAAAACAATAGAATTCTGTTTCCGTTCTTGTTAATTTTGGCTGGATTCTTGCCTTTTTTTTATTCAATTATACTAATTGCTTATTTTTACATATTATCATCACCATCGTCGTCATTGAGTGTTAAACTTGTTTTTGCTTCACTCCCCCGTTTGAATTATGATTTTTTCGGGTAATTCTGAAACAAAGAACGGCCCAAAAACTCAACCCAATCGAGCGATCTTATTTTATTAGCCAGGGTAGCGAAAACAACCAAAAAAACATATGTGACTGATTTCACCACAATGACGATGATGATGATTCAATGAGAGATGTCTTTTTTTCACTAATCCTTTTGCTACAATTTTTTTTCTGGTTGTTTCGAATGGAAACAAAAACAACATTAATGGATTTTTCATATATAAAAGAGAGGTAAATACTTACTTACTGAGTGATATGATGATGTGTCTGAATCGAATGAATGATGATCCTGTAGTAAAGTAAAGTGAAGAGACCAAAAAAAACCTGAAAATTCTTGTTGATGGATTCCATTTTGAGCCAAAAAGAATTCTTCAATTCAAACCAAAGGAAAAAAAAATTCTTCATGTTTTTAGGGTTCATTTGGGATTTCGCTTCGTTTTCTCGTTTTTTGTCAAATAATACCCATTAATGCTTTAATGATGTTCGATGTTCTTTTTTGGTGAAATGTTCGGCACTTATTCTTCACATTCTTTGCATCCATACACACAGACAGAATCCAGAGAGATTCACAATATGTAATAAGAATTATTATTAAACAACAACCAAAAAAAAAGGCTTGTCATTTGACATTTTTTTCTGTTTTTGTTCAATTCAATATCACCATTATTTGGAGAATAAAAAAAGGGCAATTCTTCGTTTTTCGTTGCTATTTTCACCCATTGTTGACACGTGACTATTTTTACATCATACGTATACAGATATATATTCACTCACTATGTCCTGTTTGTGTGTGAATAGAATCGAATGAAATGTTGAATTTTGAATGTTGTTTGTTTGATAATGATGATGATGATGATCATGATCATTATTATTATCCCTTTTTTTCGCTTTCTTTTTTCGTCGTGGCAACAAACATCCAGAATTCACTAAATCGATATCAATTATAATAATAATAGGGTTTTTTTTCTGATGTTAAAATGAAAAATTTCTTCTTCTTTTCGAAATTCAAATTTGTTTGTTCGTCAATCATTTTGGTGCATTCAACTCAATTCAATTCAATTCGGTTCGATTTGATTTGATCAGTGGCAAAATGAAAAGAATTTTTTGAATTTTTTATAATAATAATGATGATGATGGTGTTCTCTTATCACACATTTTTTTTCATCAAATGCGAAATACGAGAGAGATTCTTTTCAACAAACAAACAAACGAAAAAACGACGAAATTCACAAATCCTTCTTCTGTATTCAAATTTTGAATAAAAAAAAACGTAATTTTACATTCGCAAAATTCATTGCTTATCAAGATTTGCTTGGAAAAAAACCCTGCAATAACGGTGACAAACAACATTTGAAAATAAACAAAGTTTTTTTCATTATAAATCGCTAGACGACAACATCAACATCAACAACAACAAGATTCATTCGTTTTGGATTTTTATTCAAAACTAAAATGAAATGGATGCAATTTATTCTGCTGTTATAAAAAAAGAAGTCAACAAAAAAAAACTCAATTGAAGAGATTTTTGTTGTTGTTGTCGGGGATTCTGTATGCCACGAGCAATGTTCATTATTTTTTCCACTATATCCACACACGAATATGCACACACGGTGCAAATGGATTTTTTTTTGTTGTCGAAACATTTCCCATTTAAATTTTAAAAATTTAAATTTTTTTTCGAAAGAAAAAACAACAAATGTTCCGACAAACAAAACAACATCATTTTTGGTTGTCATTATGCTGAAAGTTACCGACGAAAAAACTGAATAATTTGTTGTTGTTTTTCTCGCTTTTGAAACATCATTAATTTTTCACTTTATTTTTCGCTTTATTTTGACTTTTTTCTCAATAGAAACAAAAAGATGCTTCTGGGTTGTTGTTTATCGTTTCACCATCATCATTGTTTTTTATGTTTTCAATTCCTGAATCCATAATTATAATTAATGTGGTAATTTTCTTTTCTTTGTTTATGGAAAATTTATTTCCGAAAATATTTCTCTAATGTTGTTTTCGAAAAAAAACGATAAAATGCCTTACCTATATCATCAGTTTTTAGTAGTTTTTTGTTGTTGTTGGAAATGAATAAGTATCGCCCATAATAATAATGATAATAATGATAATCATTATGTTTTGTTCGGGTTTTTCTCGTTCGTTTCTCTCTTCTGCTGGGTATAATGAACATTAATAAATTATTTGGTTCATTAATTTCACTCCCTTGATTTCACCATCAGTGTTCAGCCAAAACGAAAGAAAGCAAAGAGAATCTGGATTATATCAAAAAACTTTATTCATTTGATGATGATGATGAGGTTAGGTTTGGTTTTTCGCCATCATTTGGTTTCCGGATCATATTCCTTTTCTTTATCTTTTTTTCTGTGTGTGAGTAATAATAGCCATAGTGTTGTTGCTGTTGTTGTATATCGGCACAATGATCGATGATAGAATAATTTCATTTTCTTTTTGACTATTTTTTTTTCTCTTCATAAAATACTTCATTATTATTATTATTATTGGGCCAGAGAAAAAAAACGTAATTATAGTGAACAATGGATGAATATCTTTCACCATTGTAAATGAATGGATCCACTGAAAATGAATCGACTATATACACACTGTGTGCGTCTGTGTTCGTGAATGGCAATGGACAAATTGGCTAATACTTTATCGCAATATCTCAATGGAATTCTATTATGTATTGCTGCTGCTGTATCGATACATAATAGAATTGATGATCCAAATGAAACATTTGCTTTCGTTGTTGTTGTTGCTGTTGCTGCTGCATTATATATTGGATTCATTTCATGGCGCATTTAACCCTTTTTTTCTCTTTCTCTCGTTTCCAATATTGTGGCAAAATAGACAGAAAAATGTCAGTTTGTATTATTTGTGAAATTTTTTTCAAACAAGATTATGTTTTTGTCTATCTATGCGTAGTAGTTTAGTGCACTGTAGAATTCACTTTGTATCAATTTTTCTTTGTGAAATGAAATGATATGATGATGATGGTGTTCGATATCAATATCCAATAGATATCCTGATAGACTAATCAATCGATTTCAGTGATAGTGAAAATGTTATATACAGGTCTCAAAGGATCATCATCATCATCGGATGATGAAACTTGCATTTTCAGATGAAAATTTACAATTTTTCCTCTATTTGTTTGTTTGGAAAAGAAATTATCGAAGTGGAAATCAAAGTCAATATTATTACTTTACTACCATATAGTGGATGAATGAAAATGAAAATGTTCAACAATAATAAAAATTCATTCAATTCTGGATTTCGAGATTGATGAATTTTATTTTATTTTTTGTTTCTTTTCTTTTCGTCTGTTAAATCCTCTTCATATAAATCGGTTTGCATCGTTAGACACACATTCGTTTACAAAGCGAAAAAATATTTCATTCATTAATGAAGATCCTGATGATGATGGTAACCATGGATTTTTTTTTCTCCCTTGATGATGATCCATGATTCCGTAATGAAAATTCAAAGTTTATTTAGAAAATTTGCAAATAACTTTGCTAATTTTCAACAACCACCATGACTTGACGCTCGAAGAAAAAGCTCGATGATACACGCTCAACATTTTCATCTGAAATAAATAAAAAATCCAATGTTAATTACCATATAATTAACATTGGGATATTTTCTCTGATGTTATTTTGGCTGATGAACAAGATTTTCTCTTCCTCATCATCGAGATGATGATGATCAAGTCTTGTGCCCAATGAATCTAAAATCTTGATGCTTGTTAATGACAATTAATGTTTGTTGTTGTTTGCTGTTTGAAGAAATAAAAGATGAACTAAAAAGCTGAATATTCAACCGGAATTGGATTTTTTTTTCAAATTTTGAGTTTTTTTTCACAGAAACAAATACAAGTAGCAAACATCATCAACAGAAGCAGGCACCCAAATGATGATGATGATAGCTACTTGAATCAATGATGAACGATCATTGATGATGATGCAAAGCATCCACACTCTAAACCATCACAATGATGCTAAACACAGCAGAAACAGCAGTGTTTTTTGTTACTTTAGTGAATCGCGATATCTATTTGGGAGAATTCTTCCCTTATTTAAAGAATGATTAATTTTGAATTTATTCAAATGTTTTTTGCTGCGCCATCCATCCATCCAATCAAATTCCATTCATTGAATTTATTGAATTGAATTGAAAATTTTCTGTTTTTTTCGAAATGTTCAAAAGAGATTTATTCACTCAGTGTCAGTTGCGTAGGTTATTTTTCTGAATGAAATTTTTAACTTTTTTCGCCTGCTACCATCATCATCATCGAATGATGAATGGTTTTTGAACATCGTTTTGATAAACTCCCGAAAATTTTTTGATTTAATTTTCATTGATTTGGATACTTTTTTCGGAAAGAAAAGAAACGAATGAATCTCTATGACAGGTTGATCTTTCTACCTTTATACAGGGTGATTTTTTTTCTGAATCTTGATTTTTTTTTTTGTTTAATAATATTCATATTTTTTCTCTCTTGTCCATTATAATAATAATGATAATGATAATCAAATTTGCCTGCAGGGTCGTTGATGATGTAAAGGTTATTTCATGAAAAAATTTTATATTTACAAAGTTTGAATGAAAAAAAAGTACAAAGGTCATGTGTTATGTGTGTGTGTAGATGATGTTTTGGCTTGCTGTCAATGTCCTCATAATGATAATGATGAACATCGGACTAAAACAAGAGGAAAAAAAGGTTGTTTTTCGGTTTTCGGTTTGAAGAAGATGATGTTTCATGTTTGAAATGTTTCAATTCTAATTAGAAAAAACAAAAAACAAAATTGTTTCGTTTGATTAAGTTGTCATTTCAGTTTGTGTGTTGAATGATGATGGTTTGGAAAACTGAAAAACATTTTTTGGAAATCTAGTCATGTCTAGTGTGAGATTGACTGGCTGTTTTTGTGTGGAAAACAAGTTATGTTAAACACATGCAAATACGGCTTATGCAAATTGATTGCAGATTATTTTTGGGAAAAACGAAACGAAACGAAAAACCTGAAGAAGACATTATCCAATTGTGTTTGTTTGCTTGCTTGTTTGCTTATTGTCCATCCTGTCCATTCATTCATTCATTCATTCAATTTCAATTCAGAGATTAAAAAGCATTTAAGCATGAAAAATGAAGCTTTGAAACATAGATAAATGAAGTTACGTTACGTGTTTATCTTTGATCTATTTAACTCTGAATCGAATGATAAATATTATGCAGAATTTTTTGAAAAAAAATTTACTGATCCGACACACGATACACAGATGACATGACATGTTCGTTTGATGTCTTCATAATGACGATGATGAGGATTTTTTTCTGTTGAAAACTTTCTAATTGTTTTTCCAATGTTATCTAACCTTTCTTTCTTTCTTTCTGGATGGTAAAACGATAACAAACATTATCATTATATCAAAGCAATTTGCATTTTTTTTCATTCTGACTATTCATTTCTCTAATTATTTTTCTGTTTTTTTCGCTAATAATTATTGCTATGAAACGAATGAAAAGCGAAAAGAGAAAGAATAAAAACGTCATCTGTTTGACACTGTAAAAATGAAATGAAATGAAATGTCTATTGTTTTTTCCATTCTCTCTCTATGGCTATATAGTCCATTCATTCTGTCATTCATTCATTATCATCATCATCATTAGGCGAAAATAATATTCGCGATGATTCTCCGAATGACTTTGTTGTTTTCCACTGTTTTTTCCACTGATGTTTTTTAATTAGTCAAAAATGTTTTATGGACATTTTTTTGTTTTGCTTGTTAATAGAAAATAAGTGCTTTTTTTTGTTTGCTTGCATCCAAGAGAAAATGATTCACATTTTTGTTTGTTCAACTAGAAGAATTTTTCTGTTGCTGTTGATCCATTGAACATTTTTTTTTTTTTTTTGATTGTATTATGCAGATATGGTGAAAATAGAGAGAAAGTGATGAAAAAGAAATAATGATGAAAATGATAGATGGACATCGTGGGTTCGCGTTTGTATGTTTGTATGTCCATTTTATTCATTCAGTCTAAAAGATTTCAATAATAATAAGCATCGATCGATATACCGACTTTGTGTGAATATAATTAATGATCATTATTCTTTTCTGATTATTGATTTTTGATCGATTATTGATTTTCTATTTTCCGACTGGATCATTATTATTGAATAACAGCAACTATTGAACCAAAAAGAAAACGAACCAGAAAAAAATTATCAAATTCAAATGAATATCTGCTTTGCACTAGAAAAACAAACAAAACATTTATGCACTTTGCGCATAAACAAACACACACACACACATTATTCAATTTACAGTAAAATTTTCTTTCTCAATTTTATCATCATCATCATTTAGAACTAAAAAAAAATTCTCCATAAGTGTGAATCAATTTATCCCGAATGTTGTTGTTGATGACATTAAGACACACTTTTTTTTACTCATCTAGAATTTATTCATTGATAATGATGATTATGGTGAATGAATGAATGAATGAATGATAAACATGAACTTGCTCTTAACGAACAAAAGTTTCATTCATTTTTTCTACTTAACTTACATTTTCTCTCTCAGTCTCTCATTTCACTTATTTCGAGGATAACCGAAAAAAAATCTAGTCAATTTTGACTTGCTCGACTTGATTCAGTTTCGGTTTGTGTTTAATGGCGCGTTAGGTGAATCTGTTTTTCTTGTTTTTTTTTCTGGATTTAGGCAAACAAAGCAAACACACAGAATGATGCTAAACACTTCGCGCGCACTTTTGCATTTCATTTTCGTTTTTTTGACTGAATTTTGAATCTTGGTTTTTTTCTCTTATTTCACCACTGAGTGTCATGAAATTAACTTTTTCTAAACCACGATTGGTGGTGGTGGTTTTCCTGTAATGATTGAAAAATTTCCAAAAATCTAATTTTTCAAAAGTCAAACTTTTTTTTTCGATGCAAGAATTTTTTGCAAAATTTTAATTGCTTTTTCTCTGTTCTCCGCCAACCCATTCAGTTCATTCTATTTTAACTCTTTTTGTCTTTTTTTCAATCGAAGAAAATTAAACATCATTTTACGATTTGTCGCACAAAACATTAAGAAGAGAAGCAAGTGAATGAAGAAAATAAATGACAAAAAGGATGCTATTTTCGATAGGAAATTTGAGAATCATCATTTAACCCTTTTTTTTTTTTTTTGGTGGAGAGAAGAAAACAAAAATGAGATTTTCTTTTCTCTTTAATGAGTGACGATGATATTATTATCTTCTTATCATCATCATCAAGGATGTTTAGCAATTTACAGAAAGCAAAAATAAAAAAACGAAAGCATCATCATTTCTTTTCTTTTGTTTTTTGTTTGTAATTAATTTGCTGACGGATAAAAAACAATTTGCTATAAACAAAATCATTATCTTTGCATTGTTTTTAAACTTAACAACAACAAAACAGCAACAGCAAACCATTCAAATATAAGCCATATTTTTAGATTCGTCCATTGATCGATTGCAAAGAGGAATTTAATTCGATGACCATTATCATCATCCGGGCATTATCATAATCTACATTTTATTATCATTAATAATTTTTTCTCCATAATCATCATCATCATTATTAATAATAATAAATCCTATCATCATTAACATTTCTTTCATACAAACACATAGTTTTATCGATATAGGGTGATCGTATTTTTCTGTTTTGTAATCCTTTCGGTTCAATAATTTTCAAATTTGAATGACGGAAATGAGAACGGAAATGATAACGATTATTTTTGTGTGTAATTGGCAAAAAACGAAAAATTCATTTCCATCAAGGGAAAATAAATAAACATGGATCTCTCTGTACCGATGTTAACGACCAATATATTTTTGGGCTTGACACATTTGAAAAAAGGCAAAAAAAATGGACAACAACAACAACGACGATATTAACTCAATTTGCGAAAAAAGTAAAATTTCGCTGAATTATTTAGTAGAGAAAATGTTTGTTTGTTTGTTTTTCCAAAATGGCCAGCCGTTTTATATAACAGCCGGCTTGTTGGATAATATTCGTGTGTCTATCATCATCATCATCGTTGTCGTTTGCTTGTTTGGAATTTCTAGAATATTCTCTCGGTTGTTTCAACACCAACAACCGATGATGATGAAAAACTCCTACGCATATTTTCAGGTTCAACAAAAACAACATGGCTGTCACTCTGTTGTTGTTGTTTTTTTTTTGGTTCCAAGAGGCTTTGAAATCGATAAATCAACTTTCGATTTGTTTTTTGTTTTTGGTGTAGAGAAAATCCATCTATCAAAATTATATTTTGCTGTTGTTGTTTTTCTGAGGTATATTTTATGCAAAACAGTATTTCTAGCTGTCGATTGTTGTTGTTTGTTGTTGTTGTTGATTCTTCATTAATTATTAATTAATAAAAAAGTTGTTGTTGTTGATTTTGACAACAACAACAATAACAACAAAACAACAACAAACCCTGATACAAATGGCGGAAAATTCCAGCGGAAAAAAAACAAGGAAATTTTCAATATTTCAACGTTTTATAACCTAAACTTTTTAAAATTAAATTCTCCTTTGCATAGGAATGAATATAGTGGATGACATCTTTACCATCACTAACACACAGAACAACAGCAACCTAGAAACTGAGATGTAAAGTAATTTTCTATGCTGCTTTAGTTGTTGTTGTTGTTGTCAATGATATTGGTTGCAAATGAAATTTGAATTGACTGACTGAATTGACTGAATTGACTGAATTGACTGAACTGAATATATTTATTCACATTTAATTTTCCACATTGACTATCTATCTATGTGTTTTTGGTGAAAACATTGAGGGGGTTCATTCCATTTATTTCATTTAAGCTTTTGCTATTCTCTCTATTTACGCGATTCCATTATATTATTAACTTTCATTCATTTCATTTCATTTCAAACGACAAAATCTTCTTAACTTTTTTCGTTTCTCGTTTCTCTTCTTTTATAATATTGAACCATGTTGGGCTGAACATTGAAAAGAGAGATGCAAAAAACTCTTTGACTACTTATTTTTTCGCAGTCTGATCACTATGTTGTAATTTAGACTTTTTATTAGATTAGATTTTTTTGTTTGGGCAATGTGTTTCGATTCTTTTTCGATATTTTGAATGAATTGAACGACAACAACAACAACAGCAGCAACAAAAGAATGTTCACTTGGGTTCCAATTGATAATAATAATAATAATAAAAGCAGAATCGAGCTATTAAAATTCCAAAAAATGATCGAACGAAAAAAGAGAGAATTTCGAATGTATTGCAATACCCAATGACTGCTGAATGTAGTTGTAAGAGAATTCCGTAAATTGTCAATGTTTGGCAGAGAAGAATCGTAGATTCTATATTCTCTCTTTATTTCTACGATTCTACGCAGCGCTGTGGCTGTTGTCGATAATAATTAATTTTCAATACAAAACAAAAAGGAAAAGTAAAAGGAAATTATTATCATTTCGATTTCGATCATTTTCGAGCCAAAAAAAAATCTAATTTGATTATATCATATAGAAATGATGATGATAATAAAACCTTGCACCATTCTCCATTATTAACACCGTTTGCCATACACCCACGCACAAACAAACAAACAAACAAAGCGAAGCGAATGAATAACAAAAAGTGAGAAAATAGGAAATTCTTTGATTCCATTCTATCATTGTCGAAATAATATTATCGATCGAAAAACAAAGCGAAAAAATAATAACGAAACGATGTTCAAGTATGAATGGTTCGTTCACCTTTGTTCATTTTTTTTTGCTCGTCTTGTTTTATTCATTTTTCTTATAAAATTAGGAATGAAAATTAACATAAGGAATTTGCAAACAACAAGAAGAATATTCCGTTAATAATGATAATAATATGAATTGACAAAGCTGATTTTCTGATTTGTTTTCATTCATATTTTTGATTAGCTCAAGTCTGATTATGAATGAATGAATTCCAAGTTTCTGCTGCTGCTGTTTGGCTGTTTTTGTTTTTTAAGCCAATAATTCTTTACCAAAAAATGATGATGAATAACGACGAATAATCCATTTACGAAATTCTTCATACAGAAACATTAAAAACATAAATGGTAATGCCCATACAATACTTGGCCAATTAACTGGATTTGTTTGCATCACTTGATTCAATACAGGAGTATAGATGAATGTTGCTGCTAGTCCTGTTTCAAATATGATGCTAAAATTAAGTACCCAATTACTGATCAGCGAAAAAAAAATTGGAAAAAAAATTTCATGATTTTGATCAGAAAAAAATGAAATAGAAAAATAACTTAATCACCTCATTCCATGTCGAAAAATTGATACACGTCTTGTTTTACAAACAATAACATCCATCCATTGCATAACAATTATTCCGGCAAAATAAGCACTTTGAGCTTCGATTTGTATTGATTTTCGTTCCTCGAATGTCTGTGTAAATGTGTGGATTTTGTTGAAAAAAAGAATGAAAAAAAAATAAAAAACAAAAACAAAAAACAAACCGTTTGAATGTAATTCCAATGATATCTGGAAGATGTTTGAAAATCAATACGTGGTAATGTATCATTATGATTATTCCAACGATGTTGTGTACCAATTAACATTAATGGTGAATAACCATTAAAAAACATTGAAATAAAATAGGAAAAAAATGCAGCCGAACTAATCATAATTCCAATTGTTAAATATGCACGTTGTAATAATTTACTATCAACCATACGATCTTTTTTTGAATTTCTTGGTCCAATATTCATAATATCATCTTCAGATTTTTCATATGCTAATGATATTGCAGGTACCATATCAGTACCTAATGCAATTAATAATGCTGTTGGTGTTGAAATAGCTAATGGTATACCAATAATAGCATATAAAATGAATGGATAAATTGTTGTTACATTACCGGCTAAAATATATGATATTGTTTTTTTAAGATTATCAAATATACGTCTACCTTCTTCAATACCGGTAACAATTGTTGCAAAATTATCATCCAATAATATCATATCGGCTGCTTGTTTGGATACTTCCGAACCAGTTATGCCCATTGCAATACCAATATCAGCTTTTTTTAATGCTAATGAATCATTAACACCATCACCTGTAACGGCTACAATTTCACCAATAGTTTGAAATTGTTCAACAACACGTAATTTTTGTTTTGGTGATGTTCGGGCGAAAACAATTTCACCATAATCCAGAACTGAACGTAAATCTTCATCCGACATTTCTTCTAATTCATTACCAGGTATAACAATTGATCTTTGATTATTAATCATTGATGTTGTACTACGTAATGATGCAATTGATGTACCACGATGTACAGCCGAAATTATTCCACACATTTTTGCAATTGCTTGTGCTGTAATTGGATGATCACCTGTTATCATTACAACACGTATACCGGCTTGTCGACAAAGTTCAACTGCATTCCGAACATCTGGCCTTGGTGGATCAATCATTGAAACAAGGCCAAGAAATCGTAAATTTTCTAATTCAATAATTTCATCTAAATTTTTTCCATCAAATTGATATTGTTCATCAAATTCTTCTCGGGTATATTCACGATCACAAAAAGCTAATACACGTTCACCATTTGTACCATATTCACGATATACATCTTCAAACATCATTATAAAACTATTATCAATTGGTACGGTTTTACCTTCATCATTTACACGCCATTTACAATGTTCCAGGATTCTTTCTGGTGCACCTTTCATAACAAGAAAATTATTTGAAAATAATCCTGTATTTGGATTATTTCGTCGATGTATTGAATATTGATATTTTGTCAATGAACTAAATGGTTTTTCAGCTAATTTTGGATATAATTGTCGATATTGTTCAACTGAACCAATAGATTCTTCTAAAAATTTCATAATAGCTGTTTCAGATGCATCACCTAATGTTTTACGATTTTTTATAATAGGATTATCATCAAGAAATTCAGCTCTTGAACAAAGCATTGAACAACGTTTTAATGCCAACCAATCCAATCGTTGTTTGATTTGTTCATTTTCTTCTTCATCCAAACATAGCATTCCATTACGATTAGCATAACTATCTGTACCGAACCAAAGATGTTCAACTGTCATACGATTTTGTGTTAATGTACCAGTTTTATCAGTACATATAACTGATGTTGAACCTAATGTTTCAACTGCTTCTAAATGTTTTACCATACAATTTTTTGCTGCCATACGTTTTGCAGCAACTGTTAATACAACAGTTAATGCAGGTAACAATCCTTCAGGTACATTACCAACAGTAATACCAATCATTAATATGAATGCAGCAAATAATGTTTGACCAAAATAAATAGTTAGGCCGAAAAATAAACCACCACTTAATAATGATATTATTGTTATAATATTAACAAAAAATGATATTTCCCGTGCGATTGGTGTTGTTTGTTCACCAATATTCGATACAATTGATGCCAGGTCACCAATAACTGTATTATCACCGGTTGCAATTATAATACCAATACCACTACCATCAGTACAATTTGTTGAAAAAAATGCTAAATTTGTTGCTTCCAAATATGATTGATTTTCATTATCGGATCGTTCAATTGTACGTAGTAATGGTTTTGATTCACCTGTTATTGATGAATTATCAATTTTCATACTATCTGAATGTATTATACGTATATCAGCTGGTATACGATCACCTGCATTACAATAAACAATATCACCAATAACTAATTGTTCAGCAAGTATTTCTTGTTTTCTACCATTACGTAATACGAATGCATTCTATTTTGTTTGTTTTGTTTTGTTTTTTGTAGAAAAATTGAAAGTTTGGTTGGTTGATTGATGGGTCAGCAAACTTCTAAATAATAACTTACCTGTGGTGTCATTTGTTTAAATGATTTAAACACTTTTGAACTGGACATTTGTTGATAATAGGAAAATAAACCGGTCATAACTACGGTAAATATTAATGCACCACCTAAATATGCCTGAATTTTTTAAAAAAGTAAAAAAAAAGTAACGTGAGAAACATCTTCAAAAAAACACAACAATCAATGGACATCTTACATCTTCTTTTTTATGTTCAATAAAAAATGAAACAAAACTAGCCAAACCGGCAAACCAAAGTAACAATGCAAAACCACTGGTCATTTCTTTCAAAAACAAAAGATACCATGGTTTGGATTTTGGTGGTGTAAATGTATTCAGACCATCTCTTTCTAAACGTTGAATTACTTCACGTTCATCTAAACCATTTACCGATGATGTTTGATATTTTTCCATTACTTCTTCAACAGTCAAAAGATGATCGATTATTTTATTTTTTGAATTTTTTTCAATGTTTGCTCGGGATGTTGATTGTTGTTGTTGTTGTTCGGCTAATTGCTCTGGTTCTGGTCGTTCTACATTGATCACTAATGAATTTTCCAATCCATCATCAATACGAACACGTTTTCGTATTGGTGATGATCGTGAACGTTGTCTTGATGATAATGTTGTCGATGTTGTTGGTTGTTGTTGTTGATCAAATTCATGGATTTCATCATCGTCGAATGGATTCATCTTTTTGGCCATTTTTTCTTTTGCAGAAGATTCAAAAATCAATCAACAAAGATAGAATAATAAAGTCATCACATCAATCAAACGCCAAATGAAATGGAAAAACATCAGCAAAAAATTTTTCAAAAAAAAAAATCGAAAAAAACTCCCCTCCTTTGTCTCATCGATTTCAAAATGATAATCGATCAGTTTTTTTTGTGTGTTGGATCAAATCATATTGGAAACACTATGGTAACAAAACAAACGAAACACTTTTTCTTTTGCTTTGGGTTTCGTAATGAGAATCATCATTTCCTATATGGTTAATTAAAAAAAAAACATTATCTGTCTTTTTGTCTTTGCGTGGAGTGGGTGTAAATATTAATCAATTTTTTTCGTTTCGCTAATGAAACGTATCATATCAAATTACTACGTCGTCGTTGTTGTTTTTTTTTCGGGTCAAACATAAAGAATTTGAAAATTTTCTCACGGGTTAAGTTATTTACGAAAAAATTCATCTTTTTTCACTCAAATTACACAAGAAGATTCCATTTGACACTTGTTTTTTTTCGGTCATAAAAATCTTTTTTTTTTCTCAAACAACAACCAGAAGAAAATCATTTAGTTCAACTCTTTCCCACGTTTATTGGCGTGAAAAAAAATTGAAAAATTTCATTCAAAAAAACCAAAAAAAAAAAGATCAGAGTTAATCAAAGATTTTCTTGTTTTTCCTCCAAAAACCAAATTTTTGTTTGTTTATTTTCAAATTTTTTTTCCAAAAAAAATCAAACGCGTGTTTATTTTGTTTTGTTCAAAATCAAATCTGTAAATCAGAAGATTGCCTCATGTCACTAATGATGTTTATTTTTTGAAATTCAATTTCAAAAAATTTTCAATTTTAAAATTTTTCTATGTGTTATCATTGCCAATCACACACAAACACACACACACACACACAGACAGATATTCGTAAATGACACACGACATTGTTGTTGTTGATGAAAAGAGGATTTTTTTCAATTTTTTCAATTTTAAAAAAAATTGAAAAATTCAACGAAAAATTCAATAATCAACGAATGATGTCAAGCGTAACTCTCTGTGTGTGTGTGTGTGATGTAATGTAATGATGATTCCAGTAGCAACAAAGATCCTAGACATGCGCAAAATCAATCATATTTTTTCCCCTTGGTTTCTAAATCAAATCAGTAAATGGAGAGAAAAAAAAACAGTGCTAATTAATCATCATTTAATTAGTGTAAAATACGGTGGCGATGGTGAGGATGAAATGTAATTTTAGACAGGCCAGGGAAAGTTACAAATGTGAAATAAATGTGTTTTTGGGAAAAACTGATTAACAATTTTTATGCTAATTTTTTTCCAAATGTGCGCTATATAAATATTAATGATGATGATATTTGATCCAAAAGAAAGTTTCATTTTTGCCATCATCTATTTCATTTTCTCTCAAAATAAGATGTTTGAAAATGTTTTTTGTTTCCATTTTCCAAGCTTTTTTTCCGCAATTTCAGCAATTTTTCCCTAGGTTTTTCCTTCACTGTGGATTTAAACAAACGAAAGAAGCAGGTTTCTAGCATCCAATTTGAATGTGAAACAAGGGAAACAGGCGAAAAGAAAATCCATAAAACCAATTTGCATTTCCGTGTTGTTTTTTTTCATTCATTCATTTCCCTGTTGTGTGTATGAGCTTAAAAAACAACTGGGCAAAAAAAAAAAATGCGGATAAATATAGCATCCAACCGAGTTTTTTTCCATTGATTTTCAATTTTTTTTTCTCCAATACCCGAAATCGATTGTGTTTGAACAAAAAAAATACCGATTTTTTTTGGATCAACAAAAATCTGTTATTCAACAGAGAAAAAGTTTTCCCGGAAAAACAACAAAATCCTTATAACCCGGGTTTTTTGTTTTGAATTTCAAAAAATTCAAAAAACCCCTATCCAGTATTGACAATGCATCAATCAATTTTTCAAATGTTCCACCAACAGCTAAAACTTTTTTGGAACAAAATGGAACATTCCACGCACGCATTGGTTTCTATGGTTCCAATGCTTATGAGGGGAAAAAATAAGGGAAAAAAAGCAAAGGTTTACCGTTCGTTTCAACGACAACATCAAACACACATTTGACAATGACATATGACGTAATAACCGTATCACCATAGCAAAAAAAAAAATAATAATCCTTTAAAAAAAGGTTTTCAATCTTCATTTGATGACATGAACACAATTTGGTTCAATCTTTTATGTTCCATCGAAAGTAAGAAAAAAACTTCAATCAGTCGATCATCGTTGTAGAAAAGTTTTTCATTTTGAAAAATTTTTCACTGGTTTTTTTTCATTCAAAAAAACAAACCAGCGATGCTCAAGACCCGTTAGTCAACCCTGAAATTTTTTTTCTCATTGACTGAATGGGTGAGTCTGAATTGGAACTAAAAAAACTGAAAAAAAATTCAACAAAAACAAACTGATTTGAATAGACCAAATGGATGAATGAATGAATGGCTTGTGCACGCTATTCAAAAAAACATCATTTTTGTTTCCCCATTGATAACGACATCCTTTTTTATTTCGCTTTTTTCGAAAATCCCGAACCCAACCCGATTGAAAAATCTTTTTAATGAAAAGAAAATGAATAGAGTGTGTGGATGGGGAAAATGAGGGGGGAAGAAATTTGCATAATTTACATCACCAACGTTGTAGTTGCACAGAAAAAATCACATCTTCACTAATGAATTTCAACAAAAAATCGCAAAATTGGAAATTTTTGAATTGAGGAACATGAATGAATGAATGGAAAAAACATTAAAAATTATGCACAAAATGCAATATGCAATGAATTATTTCCCTTAGGCCCATAATAATGATGATGATGTTTTTTAGCCAGAATTGAATAAAGCAAAATTTCCATTTCATTTCATTTGAAATTTTCCAATTTATTTTAACGAGAAAAAAGAAAAAATTTTGAAATTAAAACAGCCGCATCCAAATACACTGATGTTTTCGAAATCAATGGCAAAAAAAATAACGGTCCCAACGGTTATTTGATTGAATATTTTCTTTTTTCACAGATAATTTTTCTGTTTCTCGGCAATTCAATATAAGCAATAAATTAACATTTGATTAGCATCTAGCCAAATGTCATCATCATTTGCATATTCAGCGCAGAAATAAGGAAACATCATTCACAGAGATGTGTGATCAACCAAACTATAAAAGAGAAAAATCAAAACTAACTGATTCAAGCAAAGTGAGTGTTAAATAAAATAACCACTGATATAATGATGGTGGTGGCAATTTGTTACCTGTCTTTGATAATTTTTCACATCTCACACTCTCTGGCTATACATCCATTGCATTTCGGCTCAATTTAATTTCAATTGAAAAAAAAAGTTTCCTGAAAATCCTTATCCATGAATAAATTATTACAATCAGATGATGATGATCAGCATTGATTTCTCACACAAGGATCGCACGCTCAAGAAAAAAAAACCTTGAAGATTTGGATTTTCCCAAAGATTTTTTTCGTTGTTTTGTTGAACTTGAAAATTATTTTCTTGTCCCTGACCTTCGCTTTGTTTCTTTATTCACACCGATCACACTTTACAATTGACAAAGCAAAGTCTGTTATGTCAAGAGTCATTTTTGGTTGGTTGGTTGGTTAGTGTTTTCTTGGTTGTCACATATGATATCCATTCATTGATTTTTCGGAAAAAAAATTTCCTTTTCATATTTGATTGGTGAACAAAAAAGCGAAAACCGAACTGAAACTAAAATTTGTAAAATTTCAACAAAAAAAAAGAAACTTTTCCCGCACTCTCAATCAATTGAGTTTTTCAAAAAAAAAAATTTAAATTTTAAATTTTTTTTTTTTTTGACGTATCGTTTTTATTTCATATTTTTTTTATTTAGCTGAATGGAATTGATATTACATAATGGAAAAATGTTGGTTGTTGTATGGTGCATTACATTATGCTTATGCTTATTATGAAATTGGTTCAATTTCAAAATATTGTTTCTCTCTTTGCTTTGCCTTTGCATTTCACCCTATGTGTGTTTTTTTTTCTGTTTTTGTTTCATCATCATTTTGAATGACATAAGCATCCGTCGTTTGCATCCGTTGTTGTTTTTTTTTCAAACAAAGTTTTGGTAAAAAGAAACGAGATAGGCAAAACCCCCATATCCACATATAGAGGATGTCAAAGAGATGTGAAAAAAAATGTGAAAACCAACACAATCGGACAGGCACTATGTTAACCAGGCTTCCATACTGTTATGTTATATAATAATTCAGACAAACAAAAAACTGAAACAACAACAACAAAAAAAGGGACACCACTTTTTTTGTTTTGTTTCTTTGGAACATACCCGATTGTTATTTTTTTTCGATGATAAAAGTTTTTTATCATTATTATTGCTGTGCATAGATTGCTGCGCATAACAAACAAACAAAGGCAAAAAAAAAGGGGAAAAAAACAAAATACAATATGCAACGACGATGATGGTAAATGAATAAATAAATATCCTTCATCCATTTTTTTTCTGAATGATGTATGAAGAGAGCTAGAGAGAAAAAGTGAATGAAAATGGATGGATAGAGAGAGAGAAAAAGTATTGTTTGTTTAATATTTTATTCATCATTATTTTTTCACTCTATCTCGGTTTAGATTCAAACGTATTTTTTTTTGTTCTGGTACGGTATGGTTTGGTCTGATTGATTCATCCGTTCAGTTTGTTATTTTTTTTGGTTCAGTTGGCCCCTTTTTTTTTCCTGTTTGTGTTTGAATAAATCCATCAGAGAGATGAGAAGAGAAGAGAAGAGAAAAAAAAAATAAATGGTCGGATCAATTGGAAAATTTTCATTTCCATTTCCATTTTCAATTCAATAATACAACCCGGTTATTCAATTATTATAATGATATGTTTTAACATTAGAATTACATTAGAAATTCTTTACATTGGCCTCAATAATAATAACCAGAAAAAATTTGCTTGCTTGCTTTCTGCATTATGAATAAACGATGATTATGATGATGATGATGTGTTTTGTTTTGTTTTTTTTTACTATACAATCGATCCATAACATCAGATCACATATAATATGTATTTTATACTGGTGTTTTATACGTATCCCTTTTATCATTTTGGATTGTTCTTTTTTCTGTTTTGTTCCACGTGGACTACACTGTTTTTTGAATTTGCTTTTGTTGTTAATGCAACAAAAAAACAAAACACATATTTGAGTGACATTAGAGTTAAGAGTTTACCATCATTCAATTCAATCCATCCATCCATCCATCCAATAATCAACATTATTAATATTGATGATTTTTTATTTCTGTGTTTAGTAGAATCTTATTGACCTTAATCACTTGCATACGGTTTTTATTTGCTTGCTTGGTCGTTTCGTTTACTATTTGATGAAATGAATGACCAGATGAGCCTAAGAGCTGGAAGAATAATTTTGTTATTTTAGGCTCTAGTCAATATGGCTAAATGGAACAACTACTAATTTGTAGTTTTTTGGAACGCTTAAATACTGGTCATTTGACACACACACACACACTTATGCATGTACTCTTTCAATTATTATTATTATTAGCAGCAAAAGTAACTGTAGTTTAATTGCAATCGTATCGAATTGAATAATCCAATGATAATTATCTCGAAAAAGCAAAAAATTCATATATTATTCATTGGAGGAAAAGGAAACAAAAAGCAAAAATCATCTGGGTTTTCTGGAAATATTTTCTCTTTTCTTTTTCAATCTTCGATATTTGATAATAATCATCATATAGATTGAATAATAACAGCAACTATACTCAGACCTGGACCTTTACTAAGAATCCTTGACAATCCACTTGACAATGTTTGTTCATCATCATCAACAAAACACCACTCTATTCTTTATTCATATCATCCACTCATTCATTTTCTTTCTTTCTCTCTATGTTTCCCATTGAGAAAATACACTGTATTCATTGTTTTTGTGTGTGTATTTTGGACGTTTGGTCCATATATAAAGTTGCTTGGTTTAGTTTTTTTTCTGTTTGTTTGTCTATTTGCTTGTTTGTTTACTTTTCATTGTTTTCCTAAGCAGCAGGTTTCAAACATAATAAAATGATAAGAAAAAGAGAAGGATTCTTGATGTCGAAAAAACTAAAAGTAAAAGTAAAGAGTCTAATAATAATAATAAATCAATATGAAAAACGAAAGAAAAAAGAAAGAAAGAAGAAAACATTTCATTTTTATTATTATTCTGTTTTCATTGTGTTTGTATTCTGCTGTTATTGTTATAAATAAATAGATGTTATGACCAGAATTATGACCAAAAGAGAACCAGAATTTGGAAATTGAATCTTGTTTTTTGTTGGTCATTATTCCATCTTTGCAGAATATATTCTCTCACTCAGAATATATTTCTATTTTATTTTTTGGGTAAAAATTTTATGAACCTGAACATATTATAATGGCCATTTTTCTTCTTTTCTGTTTCTCGTTTTTTACAATTTTTGCTCCATGATTTTTTTTATTATTATCCATGACCATGTTCGAAGCAGAATAGAAAAGAAACGAAAGAGAGATTCAAACATACTGATATCCAGAAGAGAAAAAATAAATAAAACCAGATCCAGCAACCAGAGCGAAAAAAAAACATTGATGATGATGATCCATAATGATCTCCAATGACCAATGGCTAATTTTATCTGTTGAATCTTCTTTTTTTTGTGAAATTTAGTGATCATTTTGATGATCGCCCGTATTAGTCAGTTTGACTTTCTGAAAATCTAATAAAAAAACGGTAACACCATTTACAGCATTCATTCATGATATTATCTTGTTGTAGTTGTTGTTGCCTGTTTTATCGTTTTATTTTCATATCCAAAGATAGATCCGATAGATTTTGCCTTTATTTAACGTGCGTTATTTCAAATCATTAATTCTTTCTATTCGTTTCTGTTTGTTTGTTTGTTTGGCTATATGATGATGATGATGATGATGAAGATACACGCGTCATTGGTCGTGTATCAAAGATAACCGAATACCGATTTATTATTATAGCCGAATATTTTAATAAAATATCCATATAGTGTACATTGGCAAACTTGGAAAAAACACAAAGAATCTTCTTCATCAACAACATTGTCATAAGTTTTTGTTTTTTTAAAGATTTCCATTATTAACTACGCCGTCGTCCAACGAAATATTCTTATTGTTATTGTTGTTGTGTTTTTTGGTAGAAAAACGATGAAAAACAAACACATTATATAAACCATAAACCTTGAATAATGTTTTTTTTTCTCTCTCTCTCTCTTCGTTTTTACTGTTGAATCGTAGAATCGCCATTGGAAAGCCAGATGTTTTCAAGTTTTTTTTTCTGTTTGCTTGTTTGCTTGATATCTGGTTTCAGTTTTGGTTGTGTTGTTCAACCCGAATATTCTGTGCACAGAATGTTTGATGGCAAGCCCGTGAGGCTTTTATTTATGAAGGGGGTGGTGGTGAGGATGGGGAAAAAACCATCTATGCATCTGCGTGTAATGTTTTTTTTCAAAAAAACAGCACACACGAATAATCGACCGCCTTGCTTAGGGTGGAATTTTAAAAAATTTTAAAAATTTAAAATTCAAGTTTTTTTTCTCATTTCTCTCCCATCATTATTCTGGAATAAATTTTTAATGAACACAGCCGTTATGGTTCTCGAAACGAATCGTTTGCTGAGAGAAAAATTCTTGTTGTTGTTGTTGTTGTTGTTGAAAAAAAAACATTATTCTGATGCCCGAATCTTGTAGAATACAGAATTTCCCATTTACCAATCATCAATTTGCAATGAGTGAAATTAGTTCCAGGCTTTCACAAACATCCACACACACACACAAAGAGCTTTTCCAAAATGTAAAATAATAATAATAAAAAAACAAACTAATGATCATCGATTGTTTGTTAGTTAAAGTTTTATATATCCAGTAACATCATCAGGAGAGCGAGCGAGAAAAAAAAACATGATTTTTTTCTGTTGTTGTTGTTGAAAATTTTAAAATTTTTTTAAAAATTTTAAAAAACCAGAAAAAAAGAGGCACAAAAAAACTTTTGTGTTGTTCATTTCGTCTCTCTCTCTCTCTCTCTCTCTCTTTCGCTCATTCACTCTTGAAAACGATCATCATTCTTTCCCTAATGATTATGTCATTAGTCGATGATGGTTCACACACACACACCAAATGGCCTAGGCTTAAACTTTTTTTTTCATTCGTTGAAAATTAAGCATCAATTTTTGTTTGTTTGTAATGCGCGCGTGTTCATTTTTCAAAAAAAAAAAATTTTAATGAAAAAAGAAAGAAAAATTCCTGAAATTAAACATACACGAAAAAATGAATCATCAATTTAAAAAAAAAGTGTTGGACAATTAAAGTTTCTGTAAAGTTTCTCTGTGTAAGAAGGCCATTTATTAATTCATTTGACGTTTGGTTGTCAATTTTGTTCCATAATCATTGGTGTTCCTTCATTTAATTATTATTTTCTGCAAAACAAAATCTATGGAATTCAATCAACTAAATGGTTTTTTTTCTAGCCCAGAAATGATGAGGATTGTCTCGTTCGTTTGTTTCTGGAACCCGTCATGAATACAAACACAAAGTTAGTTAGCGAATGATACAACAATACTGCAGCAGCAGCCGACAACAGAGAAATTCATTTATCAAAAAAAATTTCAATTTTTCAAAATTTTAAAATTTTGGCTTATCAAAATTCTTTTTTTTCAATTCATGATTCACATCGTTGAATTTTTTTTCGAACCAAAAAAAATTGTTTATCGCAAACAGCCCAAAGAAGAAAAATTCATTTTTGATCGATTCGTTTCACATGGAGAATAAGCAACAACAACAACAACGAGGAATACAGAATTTAATAAACGTTTGTGTCGCATGACTGAATGGATCGAAAGTTTTTAAAATTTAAAATTTTGATTTTTTTTTTCAAAAATGAAAAGAATCAAAATATCAATGACAGATGAAAGATACACTGAAAAAAAACTGTCACCATGTTTTGCTGCTTTTATATGGTTGATTGGAGAATGATGGTTGGTTGGAATTTAGAGATTTTTTTTAAAAAATTTCAAAAAATGTTAATTTTATCAGCAAAAAAAATGAATGAATCGAATTTGATGAATCGAATCTGCTTTCTGAAATTGTTTCTTCGTTCGTGATAGTCGGCATTTCACTGTTGTTTTTTTTCCTTACCACGAAAACATCATTATCATTATCGAGCGAAATGAACATTTTTTTCTTCTTGATTTTTTGCAGATCAGCCTGATGATAATGATGATGATGACGTTGATGATGGAAGGTGTGCATAAATTGATCTCAGATGAGCGTTTTCTTTGCTAGAAAAAAAATATAATGACTATAATGGCGCCATTATCATCATCATTGCCATCACCATCACCATCATCATTATCATTGGGCAATACCACAATCATCTCATTTACATAATCCATTTTCTCTCTTTCTCTTTCGCTCTCATTCTCTCTATAAATTATTCTCTCTACATTTGGCCATTATTTTGCTATCGTCATCAATTTATTCTGATAAACCAAGAATGAATGGAAGAAAGAAAAAAAACCATCAAAAACATAATAATCATCATCATCATCATTATCATCATGATTGATCATTAAATGGAATTTGGTATTCTCAGATCAATGTAATAATCATTAATTTTCTATCAAGTCAGCTGGTTGATTTTTTTTTTCGTTTGCACCATCAAGTGTTCAAAGGGGTTAAAGTTTTTTTTCTCTTTTTTGATTGATTTGATTCGATCAAGCGAAACTAAACGAGAAACGAAAAAAATTATGATTTTTTTTCGCTATTTCAAAGCAAGAAAAGAAACACGAAAATCTTTCTGCCATCACACAAGAGCCATAAATTATGATGATTAAATTCTTTTGCTGGATGTCGATGGTGGTGGTGGTGGTTGTGGTTTGTCGAGTTTCGTGATTTTCAATATAATTAATTACGAACAACAACAAGCGACTTTTTACGTTCCTTCACTTGACAAATTTCATCTTATCTTTTGATTTTTTGGTGGACGACAAGTCGCCACAAGGTGCAATTGATGAAAACACACAGCCAAACGAAAGCCAAACGACCACCACAAACATTTATTACATTTTATATATTTGGGGAAACACACGCATAAATCATCGAAAAAAAAAGAAAATTGAAAAATTCATTCATTTTGTCTTTTTTCTTTCCCCCTCCATATTATTGATTTATTATGTATACATAGTGTGGTTGGTTGGTTGAAGTTGGTTGAAGGCCTATTTGTACGTTGAAATGGCGTCGTCAAGACCCCCGAAGAAAATTGAAGGGGAGGAATTGAAGGAGAAAAATATGGAATTGGAAGAGAGAGAGAAATATTGGCCAATTTTTTTCATATATATTCAAAACACGAAATTTTCATTTAATGAATTGAAAAAAAAGGAAAAAGAAGAATCGAAATTATTATCAACATTTCAGAACAAAGAAAAACATCAAAGAATTTTTGGTTTTTTTGGGAAAAAACAAAAACATATTATTATCGTTGTGTGCCAAGAGAATTTGGAAAACATTGGAAAAAAATGATTTATGAGATGATAATAATAACGTTGTGTGCTGGTCAATTTTTTTCTGTTGATGAGAATTCTGAAGACATTTTTTTTTTTTTTGGATAAATTCTTGGTTGGAACGTGTAACAAACGAAACGAAACAAGATTTCAATCGATCTATATTTGTTTGGCTGTTTTTGGCTTATTGGGCTTTTTTGGTGGCTTTTGGTGGCTGCTTTTTGCTTTTTTTCTCCCTTGCTTCAAAATATCAAAGATTAATTTGACATTTTCTAGTTTTTGGTTTTTGAAAAATGTTCATCATATAAATCATCATCATAATAATTTCAAAAATATATATCGAATAACATTATGGTGATGTTTGTGGTTTTCGCTTTCTATTGGGTTTTTTTTCTCTCTCTCTCTCTCTCCGCTTAATCTTTCTACCATATTTGAAAGTTTTTCATTTTTTGAAAATTTTCAATGATGATAAATTTATGTAAATTTTCAAAAAAACTTTTATTGATCTCTATTCCAGGGAAATTATCATTTATATTTACTTATTAGATTCGGTTCATTTGAATGAAATGAAAATGTAACCAAACTTTATAGCGAATCAAACAAACAAAAAAATCATATGAATGACGAAAATGATTTGAAGAAGAAGAAGCCAAGCCAAGCCAAAGTTGTCATAATGTTTTTTATTGCCATTTTTTTCCTGTGTGTATTGGCTGATTCTAGTGTTTTTTTTTGAAAAAAAAATTGAACCAGAGAAAACCATTAAGGAAATTATGATTTATGGCCTGCCCGAGCATTTGGAAAGAAAGAAAAAAACTATTGAAAAATTCAATTCAAACAAACAAACAAACAAAATAACCACATACACATAGTGATGGTTTTTTTTTATATGTGTGACATAATTTTTGCTGTTTGTTTGTTTGATGCATCCAAAAATACATTCTGTGTTATCCATTGATTCTCAATACAACCACACGTGTTTATCGAATATTGTTGTCAAGAATGTTGTTGCTTTCTTTTTCTTTTTTGAGAAGCAAAAAAATCAATTTTTTAAAAAATTTTTGACAGATCCTACATAGCAGCAAATAATAACCGAAAATATTTTTTTTAACCCAGTAAAACATGAAACTTTTGATTTGCAAGAAGCAACAACATTCAGAAACCAAAAAGCCCATTTATCATCGTGAAAATAAAAAAAAAGATTTTCATAAATCTTTATCCAATGTTTCTGTTAACTTTTCTGAAATGTATTTATTTCACTTTACTTTTACATCATTCCCTCCAAAAAAGAAAAGCGTTTGACAGTCCAGAAATGTTGCTTGTCTTGTTCATTTTGCACATTTTTCGGATACATTTTGTCTCTCTCTCTCTCTCTCTCTCTCTCTCTCTCTCTCTCTCTCTCTCTCTCTCTCTCTCTCTCTCTCTCTCTCTCTCTCTCTCTCTCTCTCTCTCTGACTAACTTTTCTGATCATTTTATTATTGAGTAATGAAATACTTTGCCCTATATATAATCTTGTAAAGTGTTACCTGATCTGTTTTAATGCATTTTTCATACATAATAAACAAGCAGAAACAAACAAACAAACAAACAAACACATCAATCTAATCAAAATTAATGATTTTTCTCTCGCTTTTGTCCCGTCGTCGATATATATATTTATCAACGTCAACAATTTTCACCAGAACGAAAAACATCCAACAAAATGAAAATCCTATATGTAAAACGATGTATTTTGTGTCAAATGTCTTGTGTAATTTTTTTTCAACCAAAAAAAAACATCATTGGTTTTGATTTACCAGAGAAAAATTTTTTGTCTGATGTAAATTGACTGACCAAAGGACAAGGGAAAAAAACATCGAATGGACACACTTCAAAATTCCGGTCAAATATTGCTGTAGGCTTTGAAATAAGTGGTTGTGAGGGTGGATTGATAAGCAAAAAAAATATGATTCAATAATTTATCATAAACGAAACACATTGAAACACATTGAAATTATCCGTGGAAAACAAACCTATTTTCCAATTTTCCATGTGGCCATGACAATTTCATTTTTTTTATCAATATTTTTGCTGTTGTTGTTTTTTCAGGATGATGATGACCATCATCAACGATCGATATGTCACACACTGGTCAGCTGTTGTAGCCTGATTCGTGATTTTCGATTGCTTGCAATCATCAATTTGATGGTTGTTTGCTTGCTTTTTGTTTTGTTTCTGATCAAAAAATCATATATTTTATGTCTGTGTAGGTGGATGGATATTTTTTCAATTTTCCACTGATGTAGTGTGGACCAAATTATTTGATATCCATTCACTAACACATAGACAAACAACAAAGTCGAATTGGAAACGAAAAACATAGCGAAAAAGAAAAAAGAAGAAAAAAAATGGGCACCCACGCAATGTCCAAAACTTACAATTATTATCATTATAAGTGGACATTTTATTGTTATAATCACAATATGTATACAATATTGTATGTGACATCTAATCTCTCTCTCTCTCTCTCTCTCTCTCTCTCTCTCTTTCGTTTTTTACTTTCGATTTTCAATTTCGTTTGCTTATTATTATTGTCAAAAAAAAACCTTGTGAGTAAAGTATGTGTGACTAACACTGGATCAATGTAACAATTTTTTTTCGGTCCCAGTTTTTTTTTCTCCTGATCTTATGGATGTAGTTGATCAGGAAACAACAACAACCGCATAATGTATGTATGTTTTTCTCTCTCTTTCTCTGTTTAAATAACAACTATTTTTTTCCGATGGTCAATGGTCAAACGACAACTATCAATGTTTGACCATTGACCATTGGTCGGATTAAGAAAAAACAAGAGAAAAAATGTTTGATGCATGTGTCAATGTGTGTGAACAAGACAAAAAAAGAATATTTACAATGTGTCACCATCATCATCATTCTCATATCATATCTTGATAATAAGAATGTATTTGATGGAATAAATAAAAAATAGAAAAAATTATAACCGAAAAGAAGAGAGAAGAGATTTATTTTGTTCTGTTTTGTATAATTACAAGTTCGATTACATTGAATTATTACAATTACAATCCGAATAGACATCAAGTGTTATTTGTGTTGTCAAGATGTGTTGAAGAAGTGAAAAAAATCGAGAAATTTCCTATCATACACCCACGCAAATCGTACACAGCAGATGTAAACTTATTAATAAATTATTATTTTTTCACTAATCTAAACATATATAGAGAAATCTTTAGAGAAATAATAAATGTTTTCGGTAATCTGAATTTAATTTGATATTTTCGACAACAAACAGCAAATAGCAGCAGCACTTGAAAATCAATAAGAAATTTTGGTTATTTCATAATGAATATCACACCTTTTTTTAGTTTCTGAATGGATTCTTTCAATTTGTTTTCATTTCATTGAAAAAAAAACTTGATAATGATACTGATTATTAACACACGGTGATACACGTTTTCTATTGGAATTTCATTTCCCTCATTTCATTTTTATTTTTTTTTTTTGGAAATGTCATCGATGAACGTGTATCTTGTGTCTATGTGTATGTGTTGGTGTGTGTAATGTTAAATTGGTGATAAGTGTTTTTTTTTTTGGTATAATTTTCAGTATAATGGATATAAGCTAAATTGTTTAGCTAACACCATCATCATCAAATGTTGTTGATCAGAATTATTTTTTTTTCTCCATTAAATCCATTGAATAATCACTGGATACATTTGGACATAACACTAACACACACACACACACACACACATTAACCCTGGAACGTGACCTGAATGAATGGATATTTCATTTGTTTGTTCGTTTGATTGGAACAACCAAGAGAGAGAGAGAGAGAGATTTTATACAAAATGGTCAATTGGGATAATTTGTTGATGATGATCATTATTGTTGTTGTTGTCCAAAAATTGCTTGACCTGATGATGATGATGGCCGTGACATTGATACAAAATGATTGTTTTACAAGGGGAAACAAAAAAAAGATGACCTTTTACCAATAATGATGATGATGATGGTGATCCAAAATTATCATCATCATTATTATTGATGGTGATAATGGTTTTTTTTTGTTTTGTTTGATGCAACAGCGGCTATCCACTGCCGTGTTAATGAGCGATAATAATGATGACGGTGATGATAATAGGCTCTCACATCCGTATCCAATTCAAATTTTTTTCTGCCCAGAAATACTGAACACAGATGCTACAAATAGATGTTTGTTTTTTGTTTTTTGTGAGAAAATTTTCATTTTTATTTTGCTTGTTTTTCATTTTTGATACATACAAAAAAATTGTTGTTTGTTTACAACTTGAAACACTCTTAGATCCAGAAACTTTTCTTTCTTTCTTTTTTCAAATATAAAAAAAAGATTCAATGACTTCAATAACAAACATCCAGACAAACACACATTGCATATTGCATAATGTAATTTCAATTCAAACACACAAAATTTTTTTTGCTTTCGATATTTACATTATTCTCTCTATGCATGTCTATTTGGTTTCGGAATAATTTATTTATATATACACACACACACTGTATGCATTAGAATGTTTTTTATTATTCGTAAAAGAAAAAAATTTGAATTTTTTTTCCCAATTCGTTTGCTTGTTGTTGTTTACATAATATTATTACCAGCATCCATAAACAAGAAAAAACTTTTTTTTGGATATAGAAATTCACATATGGCTTTGGTTACCATTGCTGATCGAGAATACATTTATGATTATTATTATGATTATCATCATGTTTTTCACGTGTGGATGTGAATGTTGATGTAAATTTATTTTTTTTATCCATCCTCACACACACACAAACAATATTATTCCAATGCACGAAAACAGCATTTATTTTTTATTATTTTGTTGGTCGTAGAATGGATAGAAATCCATATTTCGTGCCCTGTAGGCTTATAATTGGAAAACATTATGGAATGATGAAACCAAGAGAAACAAAACCAAAAAAAAAAGAACAACCAAAATGATGCGGATAATAAAATTGTTTGGCCAGAAAATTGTCGCGTGACCATTATGATCATTACAAAATGATCTGAAAGTGATTCGATTTTTGTTTCATTTTCTCCAGGAAAATCGGCTTTATTTCGATCAATTTCATTCTTCATTTTATCAGATAATTAATTTGATTTTTTGATTTTAAACAAAAAAAAATTCCTGAATAAAGCTATAGCTTTCTCGACCAAAACAAAAAAAAACATCCATTAAAATCCATTAAGATTTCTCAATTAAAATTGAAAAGACGCGCCTTCCTTTTTTTTTTTTTTTGTTGTTCAAACGATGTTTAAAATAAAAAATATCAGTTTTTTTTTCTTTTTTTTCTCAGTGTTCAAAGCTCATAATAATTTTCTATGCTAATGAACATTGAATGAACATTGAATTGAATTGAATACACCAAACAGACAAAGCATAGTGTAATGTTTGCCGCTACTATACACCACCATCACATCCCTTATATATATGTGGTGGTAGCGGGTAGTGGTGGGATCTTCTTCTCTCTTTCATTTCATCACAAGAAGAAGACAAGATTTAACACGCACATACACACACACACAGGCACATAAGTCCCACCTTATTGAACCACGCCTGGATTGTTTGATTTCTGTATATATTGAATGGGAATGTTAACCATTATCAACATCATCAACATCAACATATTATGTATATTTCGAATGGCATCCTTTTTTTATTGCTATGCTGCTATCATCATCTGGGAATATTAACACTTTTAATTCTGGATGATGTGCCTTGGTTTTGTTGGAACACCATTCACTCCATTCTATATAATTTTTTTCCGTACTTTTTATTATCCTGGCCAGAATCGTAGTTTGTGGCAATTTGAAATTCCCCGCGCATGTACACCTGCATGTTAAAATGTCGATGTGGAAAAAAATCGATGCTAAAATCAATTCTGCTGTTCGATAATAATGATGATGATGATTACCTAATCATCAATTATCATAATAACATTGACGTATGTTTTTTGTTTTTTGTATTCTGTTTTCCGTTTCGTTGGAATAATCCAAATTATAATAATTGAAATCTGGATTTGATTGACATGAACAACTGACTGACTGAATGACTGACTGACTGAATTTGATTTGACTTTACTTTTTTCCATTCATTTATCCCATTTCCCCTATTTGCGTCACCCAAAAGAAGAAGAAAAAAAATGACGTGACATATTAAAAACTTTGTTCCAGCAAAAATTGAGTTACCAAATTGAGTTTTTTTTTGCCTGAAAAGCAGATCACGAAAATCAATCAAGCTAATGTTTTTTGGCGTGACATTTAAACATTTACAATTTTTCTCTAATAACCAAGCCAAAAACCGAAACAATCATTCGTTTTATTACAACTTTATCCATTATATAACAGGCTAGAAAATTTTTTGGTTTGAAACTTTTGTTGTTGTTGTTGTTGTTTCTCTCTTATCAACGATAATTATAATTCAAAAAAATGATGATGATGATGATAATGATGAAGAAAACCAATCATAAACATTGTCGCCGCCTACTTGTAAATTTTTTATTTTCAATTTTTTTTTGTTGTTGTTTGGTTACGAATAAAAATTATTATCAGATTTTTTTTGGATATAATTACAGGGTCTCTTCTGTGTGTTTCTACCTTTGGCGTTTTCATTTTTTCATTTTTCCCAAAGATCCGTGGTCGGATAATTTACATAAAAAATCAATTAGTCGATAGCAATAGAGATAGCAAGAGAGACTTTTTCTGGCGAAATAAAAGGTGTGTCTTTGTGGTCCTCTCTTATGAAGATAACGATAATGGCCTAATGGCCTTAGGCAAAAAATAAATATCGATATCGACCATCACCATTAAATCGATATTCCGTTTTTGTGGATGAAAAAAAGGACCAACCAAAATGTTCAGAACTCATCATGATCATGATAAATATAGAATAGAACAGAAAAAGACACTAAGAAGCTTATCACATCCATTGGATCAGGATTATGACTGAAAAAAAGCTTTCAACGAGAAAGTTATTGATGAAAATAAGCAGAATCTTCATTTTATGACCAAAATTCTTTGCCAAAATTTATTTATTTTTCTTGTAATTTTTCAATGGAAAAAACATTTTTATTATGGTTATTATTATCATATTAAATTATCATTATAATTTGAAAAGGGGGAAGGAAAATTATGACAATTTGAAAATACTGAGAGAGAATTTTTCAATGAAAAAACATTTTCAAATTTATTACATCAACAAAAATTGAGTTTGCCACGTGCCATGTGAATATCTCTCTGGCTTTCTTTTTTGGAAATTGTTTTTTCAATTTTTTCCTATGGATTTTATTTCTATGGATTTTAAGCAAGAAAAAAACTTTTCAGAAAATAAATTTCAGAAATCTTTTCCAATAAAATGAAAAAAATATTGATTTTATTAATCGAAAATAATAATAATAATAATAAAAATGAGATAAAAATAAAAAACAAAACTAATAAAGGATAATAATAAAATGTTTACGGCAATTTTCCAATGAAAAAAAACTTTTATATTTTTTGAAACAAGAATCATTTTACAATGTTTTTCCTTCTCTCTCTCTCTCTCTCTCTCTCTCTCTCTCTCTCTCTCTCTCTGACTAAATTATTTTATTACATTTCGGTAAATGATGATAATGATGGCGGTGGTGGCGTTGGTCATTGTCACAAATACGGATGTCATATGATACACACATGCAGAAACATTATGTAATTTGAATTGAGTCATCGTATACCGCGCACACACACACATTTGATGATGACAAAAGCAAATGAAAATCACATAGAAGAAAAAAGAAAATTGATTGCCTAAAATGTTGTTGTTGTTGTTCCTTTAGGAATAATTTCATTTTACTATAGCCAAAAAAAAAAAAAAAAAAGATTTTGATCAAAACTATTTTGACTCAATTTGATTCATTTTGGAACAACATTCTGTCTGGCTGGCCATTTGGGTTATTATGGTCGATCAATTCAATTGGATTTTTTTTTTTGTTTCCATCATCATCATCATTTGATTGAGATGTGTGTGTGTGTAAATTGATATCCTCATTCAGAAAAGTTTTTCGTTCTTCTACTGTTCCATCAATGTTGATGTTTTTTTTTTTTTGGGTAATTTTTCGCATAAAAAATTATTTGATGTTGTTGTTGTTGTTGTTGTGGTCAGTTAGTCAATTTGAAATCGTTTTTTTTCGGGTTCTGGTTTTAAATTTGGACTTCTGCCATTTTAGACTCGTGTCGCTAATAATTTTTCACTGATTGAAAATTGTAAAATTGAAATGAAAAAAAGCAACAAAAATTCAATCTACATTGATTGAATGAAATTGAATTTTGTTGTTTTTTTTTTTTTTTGATTTGAAAAATTCAACACCGGAAATTAGCTTTGTCTATTTCCGATGTTGTTGTTGTTGATTTTCATTTGATTTTCGTTGATTTGATTTGTGTGGATTTTTTCCATTTCAATCGACAAAAATTGAAATTTTGTGTTTTTTTTTTAAATAAATTTGGCAAAAAAAAAACATTAACAAAATCAATTTGACTGTTGTCATCATCATCGTTTGAACATAATTTATGGAATTTTCCTTTCCCAAATCAACATTAACGATGAAAAGTAATAATTTTCTTTTCAATCGATCGATTGATCGATAAACATTAAAAATTTTCTTTTTTTTTCGTTCATTTCCACCAAAATGACAAACATTGAACGACAATTCGATAGGTGGAGTAGGTAGAAATAGCGGATTTTTGGGGATGTTTTTTTTTTTTTGTTTTACTTCAAACCAACCAAACCAATCATTCAATCATTCATTGATTGTGAATAATAAAAAACAAGAGAAAAATTTGAAAGTTTTTTAACCCATGTGTGTGTGTGCGTTGTGTTATGTCAATACCAAATGTTCCATTATCATCCACACACAAAAAACTCCCTTTAAAGTTATATAGATTGGGTTGGTCTTTGTGTGTTTGTGTGTGATATTTTTGTTTCTTTGGTTTTTTTGATTGATTGATATGCATCATTGGATTGTTGTTTTCCAACCAAAACTTTTTTTAAACATGGTAAACACTTGAAAAAAAATGTTGATTTTGTGGATAATTTGTGTGTGTGAAAGATGGTTATGTGGAAATAGAAAACACAAAACGCAAACCACAGATAAATATTTGTTTGTTTTCAATCATAATCAAAGTGAAAAAAATAGTAATTCAATCCAATGAATGTGATTATCTTAATCCTACATTTAGTTCATGCTGCTTGTCTTTTTGGGTGATTGATGTGCCTGGTTCGTTTTGCTTGTGTGTAAAATACATCAGAAAAAAAGGAAGGAAACCGAAAAAAAAGATGCGCAAATCAAAAAGGCTTTACTTTTTTCCCCTCTCTAGCTATCTATCTATCCATACTGGAATCTGATTTAATTAACCAACCAACCAAAATGTACGTCGTTCATTCAAATCAAGAATTCATGGAAAAAAAATGTTGATATAATTTGTAATATACATGGAAAACCATAAAATCTTCTTCTATTCTGGTCAGGACAAAAACATAATGTCATTCATGAATTTGTTTTTTGATTGATCGATGATTTGTAACTACACACACACAAACTGATATAACCATAACAACGATAACGATAATCAAAACAACCAGAAAAATCCAAAAAAAGAACCAGAAAAACAAAACAACTTTACATTAGTCGATATCGTCTTTAATATTGGTCAAATTTTTTTGATTTATCTTTGCCTAGCCTGTTATACATGATGATGACATTTTTTTTTCTGGCTTGTAAGCCAAAATGAGATGAAACACACACACACAGCCAGTCATTACTTACGTACAAGATCGATGAACGATGGATCCGTTTTTCCACCACCAGCATTTTCATCTTTTTCTCATTTTACATGAGATAGATACGAGGAGAGAGAGAGAAAATGAAAACGACCACTTGATTGATCGATCACTTTGTACATGGCCAAAATATTATAATAATTTTAACATTGTCGTAGCCTAAACGGAAATGATGATGTATTTGGATATACCGTATGGATTGAGTAGGGATCTTTTTTTCGTGTTTTTCTTTCTTCAGTTCAAAAATGAATTACCCGCAAAATTCATAACCCGTGAATAGTGAATATCCGCAAAATGATAGAAAATAGAAAATTTGAAACAAAATTCGATTGATGAGCCCAAGCAACATTCATTTTTTTAAATGAAAAATCCAAAAAAATCAAAAATGATATCAATATCATCGTTGGTCATGGTCATGGTCGTTACCATCGTTATCATATCAAACGAAAAAAAGGTCACCAAATACACACATGCACGTGAATGATTCAAGTTCATGACCTTTTTTTGTTGTTGTTCAATTTCATTTCCATCATCATCATCAATAACTGCATCAAATTTTTTGCTGGTTGAAAACAACAACAACAAGATACCGGATGAAAATGATATCGACTGATTCATTCATTCATTCTTTGTCGTCATCGTCATTCGATTGATTAATGATTTTTTTCTTTCTTTTTCAAAAAAAAACTGAAAAACTTTTTCAAAATTTAATTTGTTAGTTTTCTTTTTTTTGAAAATTCCAAAATGTCAATGTCACTGGATCACATGTGCCAAATCGATAGTGATGGTGGTGGTGGTGACAATACCACCATCCATCCATCCATCCATCCATCCATCCACCCAAAATGATGTAACATAGAATTTGTTATTTTAAAAAAATACAGGGGACAGAAAAAACACACTCGGTTATCATGTTCCATTTCAATTTCAGAAAAATTTTAATTTTAAATTTAATTTATTTTTTCATTCGCTGGTGACACGAGGACAAATGGTAACAATGGCAGTAAAAAACCAGGACTGACAGGTTCGACACACACACACACTTGAGGCCAAGTTCGGTCATCATTGAATAACCGGGCCAATCGACCGACCAACCGTACGATATCGATCGATCCATATCTACACCAAACCAAACTTTTATTAGTCTCTTATTATTGATTGTCATCATCATTGGATTCTTGCTTTTTTGTAAATATTTTACTGGTGGCTTTCTTTCATTAATTCTTAGTTCAGTGTTAATACTCTCTGTGTGTGTGTGTTTGTTCATCCTATTGATGATCATCAGGATGATGCTAAGCCAAAATGTTGAATAGAATACGAAATTTTATTTTATTTTTTAACACTCAGTTAGTGAATGAAGAATTTAATTTTTAAAATTGAAAATAAACTTTTGTAAAAAAAAATGAAAATCCCAATGATTCATTATTTTGGTCAATTTGATTCAAAAATCCAGTGGAAAAATAAAATGAAAATTACTAGATTTTCGGATAGATCCAATTATTCCATGGATACAAACAGAAAGAAACCGAACCAAAACCAAAAACCAATTTGCACGTTTTTAATTTTTTGAAATCTCCTTTTGGCCAAACTGATCATGTGCTTTTTAAACGTGTCATCATCATCTTTTCGTGTTTGGAAACAATTGACAATTGATGAATGAAAAAAAAAATCTTTTTTTTTCACTGAATTTCATTTCATTTGATTGATTGATGGATTGATTTTAAAGCCGATTCGTTTTTTTACAGTTCGTTTTCTCTGTTTCTGTGATTCTGATTGTGTGTGTGGTATTTGATTGGATTTGCTTTTGTTTTGTTCGCGTTGCATCACTGTCAAACTGTTTTTTAGCATTTCTCGATTTTAAAATTAAATTAATTTCGTGATTTTTTTGAGGCTGACCAGAATTTCAACAAAAAAATCCCAGAAAAAAATGGACATCAAATGGTTAAATGGATTTCCGACAAACCAAAAACAGAAAACTTGTCCGGAAATGGACAAACACTGTCAGTGGTCATTGGTTTATTGGTTTGTTGGTGGTCAGTAATCGAAAAGTGAAAAATGACCCTTTTTTTCCAAAAATAATGATGATTTTCTATTGACTTATTGATGGCTGATATACAGTGTTAGTTTAGTTTATTTATTTTCTGGCTTTTATAAGCCATTAATAATACTAACACCCTACTACTCTTTTTCACTTATAGCAGTTGTCATCATCATCATCATTATTAATGTTATGCATTAAAACACTCACAATATCCACTCTGTTTGTATAGATATGAATGGAATGAATGGAAAACCGAAACCAATTATAACCCTTTTCATGTGCCATTGGGTTAATGGTTTCTTTTTTCTTTGGTTCAATTCAATATGATTTGAATTGAGTGAACATATCTTTTGTGTGTAATAATCACCATAAGAAAGAAAACCAAATCTAACACTTTTTTTCGGGAATAGTTTCCGTTATTTTATTTCGGAAATATTTCCCGAAATTTTTTCGTTTCAATCAGAATTCAATAAGTAACCGCACAGCAGCTTTTTTTCGGTTTTTGAATAACCGAAAATCCACATTGAACACCATTGATTACATCGATCGATCGATGAGTCAGTCTTGTCTTTTTCAAAAAAAAACCCGAAAGAGTTGTATTTGACAAGTGACAAGCTTACTTAGATTGTGACATTGATGGCAGACACACAAACAAAATGGAACACAATTTGATTAGCAATACACTTAGCTTACTGTCAAAGAATTTTTGTCCCAATAAAAGAAAAAACGTAACACGAAATGAAAAATTCGGTACGCATATCACCATCATAACATTTTCTTGTTTCTTTTTGAATGATGTTCAATATAGATAATCAAATTATTTATTTTTTTTGGCTGCTATAGACCAATCATTTTCCAAAACAAAAAAAAATTCATGGCTGTCATTTTATTGAAGATTTTTCTCCTATTTATGATGATAACCCTTGTTGTTTGGAATTCTTTATGTTTGGTGGTTGAAAATCGATATCCAGCCAAAATATAGATTAAAATAATGGCTGTTGTTGTTGTTGAAATTAATGGTTTTTTCTCTCTTTCTTCCCCATCCTTACCATAAAAAGGACACTGGAGAAAAACTAAACAGTTACTGGCTACCGACTTCTTCTTCTTCGTCATTGTTGTTATGTAAATATTTACTTTAAAAAAAATACTTTTTCAATGAATGAAAATTTGATGCATTCATTTTACTTTATGACAACAATAACATCAACAACAATGATTTGAAAATCATTTAACCAAAAAAGAAAATCAAATTACCCTCTCCTTTTTATAACCATTACCATCATCATTTTGGAAAATAAAATCGACAAATGTCGCAGTGGACGACCACAGATGTTCGTATACTTGGTTTTAGTTTACAATCTATAGGGATGAATGAAAGGATAATTTACTTAACAACCCATCGGTGATGTCAACAACTCTTTTTCTGGGCTTTTTTCAATTTTTTTTGAAATTTCAAATCTGTGAACACCAGGCTGCCATCTATTGATGAGAAAAAAAATCTGTTTACATTTTTCTGGAAAATTTCTTTTTCGAATTTTGAGTTTTTTCCGTTGGGAAATTTCCGACTGTCCTTGCGTGTATTCGAACAAACACAAACACACACGTCGTGAGAGGACAAATAAAAGTTTTTTTTTCTGGATTTTGTTTTGTTTTTCTTCAATTTTAGTTTGTGATTAAGAAAAAGAAAAGTAAGAAAATGGTACATCTTACGAAAACTCTTCGATGTAAGTTTTTTCAAAAATTGATAATCAATCAAATTACCTGTAATTATTCAATTTACAATTTTTCAGTCATTAATAATCCTGGTTTTCGAAAATTTTATTATGGTCTTCAAGGATATAATAAATATGGTTTGTAAACAAACAAATCAAACAATTTATTTTCAATTATCATTTTTCTTTTATCAGGATTGTATTATGATGATTTCTATGATTACACTGATCCAGCTCATTTAGAAGCTGTTCGTCGTTTACCACCTGATCTTTATGATCAACATACTTATCGTGTAATTCGTGCATCACAATTAGAAATAACAAAACAATTTTTACCGAAAGAACAATGGCCATCATATGAAGAGGTAATAATGAATGAATGAATATTCAATGGATAAGTAATATTAACTTTTTTTAATTTATAGGACATGGATAAAGGTCGATTTCTTACACCATATCTTGATGAAGTAATGAAAGAAAAGAAAGAAAAAGAAGAATGGGTCAACTTTTTATCAAAAGATTAAACAATTATGAAATGTATAGTTAAAACAAAGCAAAAAAGCATCCCCCACACATGAATATGAATTGAATAGATTTATTTAATCAATAAAAAAAAAGATTTCTTTGACAAAGAAAAAAAATCATTCTTGTTTATCTTTATCAACAACAACAACAATTGTTTTTTGACGATTTTTAAACATTTTGATTAAATGAAAAATATTATGTAATAATGGTATGGATATTGGTAAAAATAAAGGTAAATATATAGCATATTTTTGATCATCCGGAAAATAAAGTAATGATAATAATGATGGATGATAAAATGCTTGTTCACTATATGAATAAGCTGACCAACTTGTTTCATATGCTTCACTTATATCATCATTATTTGTATTCAATAAATCAACAGCATTCATTGACATTTTCATTGAATCATGAATACGATTAGCAATTTTTTCTTCAATAACCATATTGCTTACTTTATTCAATAATTTTTCAATCGATTCTAATGATTTTAATGTTTCATAAATATGTTTCTGTATTAATGCATGTATAATTGATTCAATTTCTAATTGAGTGAAAAATTCTTCAGGTAAATCACATTGATCAGGTAAATATAAAAATGAACGTATTAATCGACGAAAACCATTTGAAAGATCCATTTCATTATTAACAATAAGTATTGATCCACGAAATGGTGTTGTAATGAGGTTGGATTTATTTTGATTTTGTTCATTCAAAAATTTTATCGATGGTAATTCAGATGATCGTATATAAAGTACAACATGATAACTTTTATCATTATCATGTTCAACACGACTTGTTTCAATACGATTCAATATTGAATCAATTGATGATAATGGTAATAATCGTTCTTCATTTGATGACTGATTTGAATTTGTAGTTGATTTAAATAATTTTGATTGAATAAAATTATCACGTGGAAATACATAATGTAATACTTGTGTAATAAAATTTATACGAAAATATTGACTAAAATTAAAACGATGTGTATAAAATTGTTCCAATAATTTATCAATCTGTTTGATCCATTTTCGATGACGATTTTTTCTTTCATTTAAATCAAAATTCTTATCAATATAATCATCTTCATAGATAATATCGAATAAAAAATCAAAATCTCTTGCCATTAATAAGGCAATATTTTGTTCTTGTTTACCAGCTTGATGTGAATAAAAACGTTGAACAAGCATTTGAATTTGTTGAACATAACGATTAATTTGTTCACCTAAACATTCGATTCGATCCGATTGGTCACAAATATTATTATCCATATGATTTAAATCAATAAAATATGATCGATATCGACCAACATGTATGAAACGATCTGTACGGATATTTTTTGGCAGAATATAAAACATAATCGAATTGATTGATTGAATATTTTTAGCCGATAATAATCGATCTAATTTATTCAATTCAAATGAATTTGGATTTTTCACCGATTCAAATGCCAATAATTCATCATTCAATGCTGAACGTACTGACCATTCTTGTCGAAATGAAAGACTATTATCAAAGCTAATTCTTGTACGATAATTTGCATCAAGATAATTTCGAAGATCAATTTTATCGAATGAATTATCCGTTGGTTCAAGACAAACTATTGATATTTTATAACAATGTGTCAATGTTTGTGATCGTACCATTAACCATGATATATCTGGTAATGGCCATCGTTCAGGTGTTGTTGTACGATACCATATTGGTAATCCAATAAAAAACAATACGGATAAATAAAATATCGATGCAATCAAACTGGAACGATTAGGTTGTTTTTCCGATTTTTCAAAACAATTTTTCAATGTTTTTTCAATTTCTTGTTCCAAAATATTAATATTTTGGTCATTATCGGCCATGTTGTTCAGAAATTACAAAAAAAAACAAACTTTATCAACAAAACAAATGAAAAAAGATGTGTGAATGAAAAAGCTTCGAAAAACTTTCCCGGCAAAATATTAGCCGGTAAGAAAGAAAAAAGTTTCCAAAAGTTTTTTCAAAATTGATTTTATTTTTTTTGTTGAAATTTTTTATAAATATTTACAATCTTGATTTAAATATTTTTTTATACCATAAATAGGAAAAAATACCGGTTAAACTATACCAAGTAATTATATAGGATAAATGTTCATTACGAAGATTGATACGAGTTTGTCCACCAATCGGACTAATATCCAGTTGATCATTATCAAACAATAATTTCAATGAATAATTTTCAAATGCATCCAAATAAATTGGTTTTGTTTGTAATTGGTCGGAAATTTTTTCAATATCACGCCTTGTCCAATATCCTTGTGTAAATTCTTGTTTCGGTGTGAATGGTTCTCGCTAAAAAAAATTGGATGAAAAAATTTGAAAAACAAACTTAAATTTGTCGCCAAACCTTTTCAGTTTTTCTTATGACACCGATTAGTTCGAATTCTTCATCGGGAATTAGATTAACTTTATGATTTTTAAGAATTAAATTAATTTTATCCATTTTTTCACGAGGTATCCAACCAAAATTGACTAATATTTTCATTGAATTCATATCGAATCGTTTGTCTGTGATTACAAACGGTATAACTAGCTGTGCTCCTAAACCTTGACCACCACCTTTCGATATTAATGATCCTTGATTTGTGGATTCATCACGTTGAATCAGTGATCGTGGAAAAATAAATTGTGGTGCCGATGATCGATCAATGTGACCACGAACTTTTACCTTAACATATTCCATATCATTGATCAGATCTAATTGATCGGGAAAATCAATCGGATCATTATTGATTATTGATTCTAATTTTGCAATCAAATCAAGTTTCCATCGTAATCGATAGATTTGCCATGTACCCAAACAGAATGTTGCAACTGGAAGTAACTATCGGATATTTCAAGAATGATCAATAATTATGACAATAATGGATATTCGGAAAAACTTACGGCAAACAAATAACCAACTGATGATCTTGGCTTCTGATATCTTGACGATTGATTTGATGCCGATTTTCCAGCAATATTAACGGAACGTATTTGAAAAATACATAGTTTTTCTGATTGCCGATTAGTCGATGATAATTTTAATTGAAATTTCAATGTATTAATTGAAGAATGAAGACGAATTCGATTCAATATGGTAAACATCTTTTCGAATCATGACAACAAAAAAAACATGTGTTTGAACGCTTAAAAATTATTCCCTTAAATTTGGCTTCAAAGAGAAAGATGAACAACATCGACATGCGCACGAGTTCATGTTGTTTTTTTCCCAATGAGAGAAAAATATTGCGTGCACACACCACCACTTTTTTTTAGCAGCTGCTCCATTTTTGGTGATGGATGGATAGATGGCGACACATTTTTTGTAATTTTTTTTATTTTAAACTAAAAAATTTTATTTTATTTTGACAATTTAAAAAAAATGATTATTATTATACAACTTGCATTGCATAAAATAATCCGGATAAATTTTTAATATAATTTTCAACAATAATTGGATAACCCAAAACAGAAAGCCATTTCATTTTGTCACATAATAATGATATATAACGATCAAAATTATCATCACTGTAAAGTTGATCACGATCGGCATAGATTTTTGGATTACCCATCGACCAGCATATAAAGCCACCTAATAAAACAGAAACGAAAAAATGAAAAAGAAAATGAAAACAATAAGAAAATGAGAGAACCAAAAACATAAAAAGTCATACGGTTGAATGGAAAATGTTTACAAAGAAATAAAAGAAGAAAAAAAATGATTTCATCTGGTTTCAATTAACATTCTTTGGTCGTTTTCATTTTGTTTGTTTGTTTGTCTATGTCCATGTTAGACAATCAATTCATTCAAGCATTTATTAATTAGTTAGTTAGTTAGTTAGTTAGTTAGTTGGTTATTTGGTTGTGAATAACCAATTTTGATTATAAGGAGAAACAAAAACTGAAAGAAAAAAAAACAAATACCTGATTTAGTGATGCGTATAATTTGTTCCAATGAACGATAATCAATATGACCAGGACAAAATATACCAGCCATTATAATAACATCATATTGTTGATCATTGATTGGTAATTTTTGATCCGGTGTTACAATCGATTTGATTATATTTTGATAACAATTTTTTTCTTTTAATATTTTTAACATTTCATCATTATTATCTAATGCATCTAAATTATGATAACCATTTTTATTTAAAATTTCACCAATAATACCAGTACCAGCACCAATATCTAATATTTTATCATTTTTATTAAAATTCATTTGTAGAAAATATTTGGCTGCAATATGGCCACCATTATAATCCATTTCTTTAATATCCTGCATATTTTTTTTTTTTGGTTTCGAGATCAAATTTTTCAAAATGTGAAAACAAACGGAAATTGGAGAGAAAAAAAAACGAGAAAAAGAGAAAACCGCATTTAATATCATAGAGGTATATTATTGTTGATTTGAATTGAATATTTTTGAACAGATCAATAAAGAAAAGTTATTCATCAAAATACATCATTAAAATACATTGTTGAAATACATCTTTTCATTCATTCATCATGGAAATAACAAAACTAATAACATTTTTTTGTTTTGTTTGGATAACGATGATAATTATGACTACTACGTCGTAATTTGTTGCATATTTTCTTTTCTTTCTTTTGTTGTTGTGGCTGTTGTTTCTTATTAACCAATCAATTTTTCCAATCATCAGCCAAAAGAAAATGAACAGAAAATATCAAATCAATCGATTGATTGATTGATTCGATTCGATTTGATGTGTTGAGAATTGTAAACTTGCACACACACAAACACAAACACTTGATTGAATGATAATTGTAGACAAAAAAACGCCCCAATACAATTATAATCAATTTAAGAATAAACCACTTGTCGATTGAGTGTTGAGAAAAAATAATGTAAAATAAAATAAAAATTTTTTAAACGACAAACCACACAATCATCAACAACCGACAAAAACACATTTATATATGTGTTTTATCTATTTATTCAATGATTCAATGCAATCAAACATTGCATATGCAATGTTTGACTTTTTGTTTGTTTTGATTTTCTTGTGTTCCTCATCAAATTGTTATGGATATATCACACAGGATATTGATGATGATGATGTGAATCGATTGTGTTTTATTTTATTTGCAACAAATTTTTTTCCAAAGCTTTTTCTCTTTTCTACTAACAAAACTATGGCCTTCGATTTTTCTGTTTCAAAAAAACTGCCGTTTTTTTTTATTAAAAAAAAATAAATAACAGTAGTAGCAGCAGCCACATAATAATCATCAAATTATCATCAAGAAAAGAGAGAGAGAGAGAGAGAAAAAATCTGACGAAACACAGTGATGCCAAGAAAGAAAGAAAGAACGAAAGAAAGAAAAAATTGATTTTCAAGCCAAAATTGAGAAAATGAAACAAGTCATAAAGACAATATATGACCTTTGTTTGTGTAAAAATTCCATTATTTCATAATTTCTTTTTTTCATTTTCATTATGATGATGATAATGGTGATGGATATCATCATCGTTATTGTGTTAACAAACGAAAAAATAAAGCCTCAATCTAATAATCAGATGGATCAATGTTATCATTAACAAACAAAGAAAACAGAGTGATGATCATGATGATCCAATGATGATTAAATGGATTTTTTTTCTTGGTACACACAATGGTTAGCCATTTCTCTCACACTTGCACTCAATTTCTTTCTTTCTTTCTTTATTCGATTATCATCAATACAATCTTGATGTGAAACATTGTTTTTTCAAAGCGAGAAAAAAGAGAAAAAACCATCACTGAATTCTCATTTTGTTGTTGGAACAAAACAATGTCAAAATATGGCTGAATTAACGAGAATGATGGTGATCTTTGATTCAGCCTACACGCAATGATATTCACGCGGCTTATTTTTGATTCAAAAAAAAATAAAAATTAGCCTTACCTTTTCATAATTAGATGCCCAAATTGAATAAAAATCATCAGTTTCTTGATGATTTTTCGGTTTCACCAATTGATCCAATAATTGATCGACAGATTTTTCGCAATCTAAATTTTTTGTTAATGAAATTGTTTGGTTGTCGTTATTTTCATTCATTTTCGTTGTTTGCTGATGAATATCGTGATATCGATGATTTGCAGAAAATTTTTGTTTTCGTTGTTGTGAAGCGAAAAAATCTTCCTTCATTTTATATGGTTTTGGAAAATTTGATTTGGTTTTTTATCAACCGAAGAAGTGAAATGAAACAAACATCACCAAATGTATCTATAATTTATCAATAACATTATCAATTGTTTTTTATCATCATTTTGGGAAGAAAAGAAAAGTGGAAAAGAAAGTGGAAAAGAAAATCATATCTATAAATGCTTTTATCAAATAAAATCAAAATCCATTTAAGAGAAGAAAAAAAAAGTTTCAAAAAATTTCATTTTTTTTCGCTTTTGGCATTCGAGCCAAAAGAAAATTATTCAATCATTGTGTGTGTGTGTGCTCGTAGATAATGTCAATATGATTATAATGACAAAAACAGAAACGGAATTTGGACATTTCCGTTTACAGAATTTCTCTTTAAGTAAGTAAGTAAGTGTAATAAATCTATCTATAGGGGCTACCAGCTAAAAAAATATCAATAAACAACCAACCAGCCAAAACACAAATCAAATATTTGATTTTTCATGTTTTCTTTTCTTTTTGGCGTCCAAAGAATAAGAAGAAGAATCAAATATTTTCTCTCTGAATATGTTCTTATTGATATTACTCAATGATTTTTTCCGAATGCGCTTGCTATCAGGATAAAAGTTCAGAAAAAGTTCAGAAACTTTATGGGAAAACTTCTATTTACAATCACTGTCTGTTTTACAGAAAATAACAGTAATAGGAATAGAAACAGGAACTGCAAACATTGTGTTAACGTAACGACGTTAACCAATCGTAATAAACAGCAATCATTATTATTATGATTATAATAATTTAGTAATTTTGTCCACAAAAAAAACGATAATTGTTCGTTTGTTTGTTGTAAACATTACTTTTGGAACAGCAACAATAATAATAATGTGATTTAGGCAATCAATGATGATGATCCATAATCCATAAGGTTTTTTTTTTTGCCATAAAGGTTTTTTGCAAATTCAGCAGAATCAGCAAAAGAAATATTCTTTTGCTGCAAAAGTAAGAATGAAAATATTGAAATTAATGTCATTCGTTTATTACGATTTTTGTTTCGTTTTTGTTTGACTTAATCATCAACATTCCACATGAACATTATTATTATTCGGGTTTCCAGAATATTCTACATTTTAAAAAACGATAACTACGTAAAAGTTGACATTTTAAAATATGTTATTTGAACAAAAAAAAAACAGATGGACATCATCATTGTGCTTGTGTTCAAGTTTCACAATCAGAAAAAACAATTGGATGATTTGATGAAAAAATAAAATTTCAACAAACAATAACCCTAAGGGTTAAGTTTCTTGTAGAACAGAATGATATTTAACAAAAAGAAACTGAATAAAAAAAGTATTTTATTTCGTAATTTTTTTTCAATGAAAGATTAGTTTAAGAATTAACCCACACACACGCACCGACACACACACACAGACACACCACAGGTAAGTACATCATATCGATGAAATAAAACATTTTGAAAAAAATAAGAATTGATTCAAATGAATGCTTTTCACCCAAACAAACAAACATTTATATAGAAATTATCCGACATTTATATTGTCAATTTAACTGAATGCTTCTGCTTCTGCTTCTTTCATTATTGATACAGACAGTGAAAAAGAAATTTCTTGATGTTTTATTTTTTCACTACATTCTTCATGTTGAATTCCAATATACAATGTTCGTTTTGGATTGCCTATACACATACATATACAACCCAACCAACCAACCAAACAACAACAAGAATCAGTTAGATTCGACTGTTATTCGGCGACAAATTCATGCACATCCAGTGATGATGGTGAAAAGAATGAAACAGATTTTAAATATGAAAACCCATCATTTTGAAATATTTTTTTGTTTCATTTTTCATCAGTGTTTTGCTGTTTGTGTGTTTGTTCACTTTATTATTGATATTTGATTGATTTTGATTTTTGATTATCGAAAATTTTTTTTTCCATGTAAATTTTTGTTCATTCAATGATGATCATCATCAATAATCACAATGACATCATACATATGTTATTGATTTCGAAGAATTTTTCCGTTTGTTTGTTTCATTGTTTTTTGAGTGCAAAAAATATACAAAATAAAATTTAAAATGCAAAATTTTTGATGCCAAAAAAAGTTTGTGCTTTTTTCTGTTAGATTTCCGTTTGTTTTTTATGTTCGGTTCCATCATCAAAGGCAAAAAAAAATGTGTTTATGTGAATGGAAAATTTCATAATCGCAGCAACAAATTTATGAAAAAATTGTCAATTTTTTCGTTTTTCTCAGTATTTTTAGTTTTACAAAATTAAATTTCGTTGTTGTTGTTTGTTAAACGTCATGATTTTGTTTCGTTTTGCTTTATCCAATTGGAACAGTTCAACAAAACAAAGAGAGAGAAAGTTTCATTCAAATTGTTTTTTGTTTCGAAACATTTTTAAAATTTTCTTCTTTGATCAACGAAATAAAAGGGGTAAGTTGTTTTTTTTTCTCAACAAATTTACTTCACTGCCCAGAAAATCGATTTAGAATTTTTTTGCCCAAATCGAATGATATGATTGATTGATTTTGTCATTTTTGTTCTAGTTCCACTCTCTCTTTTATTTTGACCGATTTAATTTATCTATTTGTCATATTGTCATCAACAAAGAAAAAAAACGATAAAATAACTGTGTAAAAGAATATAGAATATTCTTCATTTTTTGTCTGAAGTAGAATAGAATATATTCAACAGCATTTGAATTCTGATCACATTTTCATAATCTGATAATGCTTTTTCACTCTTCACTTTTCTCTTGTCGAAATTGGTTACATAATATTATCATGGAAAAAATGTATATGGCGATGACGTTCGTTCGTGTATTGCAAAATATAGACCAGCAAACCAGCAAACTCTTTTTTTTTGTTAAATAATTTTGAGAAATGTTTCCGTAATTTTCAGAATTTTTTTATTTCTGTTTCTATCAAGTCAATGTTATCATTTCATTCCTGGGTGTGCTTGAAGGTGGTGTATCAATTTTTATCAATTTCCAAAATGATATTTCATTAGTGGTCGTAATTTTGACAACAATATTGGTTTTGAAATTTTTTGCTTTTTTGGTAATAACAACAAACAACCGAAAGAAAGAAATGACAATTGAAATTTTAATTGAAATCATTTCGGTTCTCATTGAAAAACTTCAAAAAAAAAGCAATTTAATTTCAAGTATCATCATTATCTGGGCGCGACAAATCACAATACATCCAAAACCCGAACCGATAACATTGGTTTTTTGTTGTTGTTGTTGATTCGGTAACGAAAAATGAAAAATCAATCGATTTTTTGTTGTTGTTGTTGTTTGGTTTGGTATCCTATTTCGACAATGAAAATAGACAAAAGACAGTGAGATTTTGTTTGTTGGAATGTCTTTTTTTGGCCAGAAAACAAAAAGCAAAAAACAATAGGGCCATCCATTATAAACGTTTTCTTTCGGTATCGATTTATTTTTTCGGTAATAATTATCTGAAAATTACCAAAAATGAAAACGATTTTTGTTTTGTCATTATTCACCATAATAATAATAATAATAAGGGGTGTATGCATGTATACATACAGTATGTCCGTGTTTGTGCATATCCATTTTATTCTGTATTCAGAATCATGTTTCTGTGTTCTGTTTATTATCTTTATATTCTCAAGAATTTCCAAAGAAAAAATCAAAAAAGAAATTCCAAAGTTTTCAACAACAAGCAAAGTTGACAAAAATTTTCTTTCCAAAACTCCAAACAAAAGAAATGTGAGGAAACAAGAGAGGGAGCGACTAATTTTTTTTTGTTTCAAATAACACATGATGATGACAAAGTTTTCATTATGGGACAAACAAAAAAATCATTTTTATGAATGTTTTGAAAAGATTCTTTTTTGGTTGTTTGGTTGTTTGGTCGAACAAAAGAAATATAACCATAGAGAATAAAGAATAAAAGGATTCTGTTTTTGTTCGGTGACCATATGATGATATGAAAAAGCCAAAAAAGAAATCAAAAGAATCATCATTGATATCCCAATTTTCAAATAATAAATGTATCATTTATGGATTTTTTCTGTGTGGTCATTTTCATTTTATTATTGTTACAAGTTTGCTACGAACATTGATAACATTTACGAATTTCCGAGTTTCTGTGTTTTTTGTGTGTTGTTAATCAGACCGCAAAAAGAAGAGAAAATCCTTTTCATAAAACATTTTTTCTTTCTTTCTAAATACAGTAGTTGTCGATAACAAGTATGATTAATTCATTTCGAAAAAACTATACAAAAAACATGATGATGATGAATATTGGATTGAATATCGTCAAAGCTTTATCTTTTTTCCCTTGTTGTTTTCATTAGTGATAATTATTTTCATTTTTTCTTTTCTTCTTTTCGAGTTTTCGTCATTCATGTTATTTTTTTTCTTTTGTGTTTTTGGACATGTGTTGTTGTTGTTGTTGTCGTTTGTAGGAATTGAAAAGAAAGGAAAATTGAAAATCAACCGAAAATTATACATTTGGAAAGTGAACGGAAATTTGCTGTTGTTGTTGCTTGTTTGTTGTTGTAACTTTTTTTATTTTTTAATCATCAGAAATGATCAAAATTGTTACCTTTTTTCTTTTTTTGCTGATGACGTCAATTATTTCTGAACCAAATAGAAAAAAAGAGAATAATTTCTGGACATTTTGAATGATAACCCGTTTTTTTTCAATTTGAGAATTTTTTTTTTCAGAAAGGGGGAGCTGGAGGGTTAATAATCAAATTATTCTTGTTGCTGTTGTTGTTGTTGTTATAATTTGATTGATTTTTATTGTTTATGAATGTCGAGTGAGTGTTATTTTTGTTTTGTTTTTTTTTCAAACGGGAAATACTAAATAATTCATCCGCTGGTCATAGAGAAGGAAAGCTGAAAGAAACTAAAAATGATGCTATTTCAGCAGCGAAAAAACAACAAAACGAAGAAAATTATGATTGGAAACACCAAAAACAAATCATAAAAGTTTGAAAAGCAAAAAACAAACAAGGAAGATTTAAATTTCTTTTTCGTTTGGTTGGTCGTAGTGTGTATCCAATATCATCAGATCAATTTACAAGAAACAACTGCTGCTGCTCGTACAATTGTAATAAATCATTACAAATTTTGTTTCTTGTTTTGGTTCAATCAATGATAAAAAAGTTTATAAGTTATTATTTTAATCTATTTTTCATTATAATTTATCTTTTATGTTCAATAACTTGAAAATTTATAATTCCATTGTAGTGGAAAATGGAAAGTTTTTTGCTTTCCCGATAAACTTTCCATTTTTAGTCTTCTGTCTTCTTCATGAACATAATTTGTACATTGTTGTTATACTGTTATTAAATCTTAACTTTGTTTGGCTAAGGAATTTATTTTTTCTGATAAGATGTTGCTGCTGCTGCCTGGATGCTTTTATCGAGAGAAAAAATGAGCAATTATATTTTAGGTTGTTTTTTCATTACACACAGTTATTTTAGCTTCAGGTAACAAAAAAAAAGAATGGATTCTTTTTTTCTGTGTGTGTTTATTCTGTGTATCAACCTGAAAACTATATACAGCAAAATAAACATTTGACATTTCAAATGTTTGTTGAATGTAAATTGATTGATTCAGAAAAGAACTAAAAAACAATGATGATGATTAACAATGAAAAAACAATGTTTTGTTTTTTGGCCAATCAATCAATTATGTTTTACTATAGAAATAACCCTTAGGTATTTTGTGATGATCGATTCTTCTTTTTCTGATATTTGTTTTCCTGTGGACTTTGGAAAACTTTACAATCCCAAAAAAAAACATTCAACCAAAATACCTCATCGACCATATGTGTGTGTTTTGAACAAGCAAAAAACAGATGATTCACTAATGATAAATCGATTTTTGCTTCACTCTCTCTCTCTCGGTTCACTCTGATAATTGTGAATAAAGATTTTCGACAAAACAAAAATTGATTTAATCATCATCATTAATTATGATAATGATGATGATGATAACTTTGATATTGATTTGATTAAACTTGTTCCAAAAAAATGGAAATGAAACTTTTTCTTCTTTCTTCTTCTTCCATATCATTCAAACATCTACAAAATTTTCAATGAAATTAATAACAAGAATTTTTCGCTTTTTCTTTGCAGACATTTGTCGTTTCTTCTCTCTCCATAATAATAAAAAACTACGATTCAATTTTGATTCGGAAAATTTTTGCAACATAATTTCTCATTGGACATTCTCGTGTCAGTGAAAATTCAATTCTTCTTTCTGGATAATAATCATCGTTATCATTATGGTCGTCGTTTGTCGGATATTATTATTGTCGTCGTCGTCGTTATTAGAATAATTTACATATAAAAAAAATTTTGTTCGTTTTCCTCTCTCTCTCTCTCTCTCTCTCTCTCTCTCTCTCTCTCTCTCTCTCTCTCTCTCTCTCTCTCTCTCTTCTTCATCATTTTTAAACAGAATATTTTTTTCCTCTGGTTAAATAATACTTTTGATGATACATTATGGTGGTGGTGGTGGCTGAATTTTATAATCATAAAAATGAGTTTGAAACAACAAAAGAACAGAACCAGAAAAGAACAGAACCAGAATGTTTTGATACTTTATTCTTTTCATTATAGCGTTATACATAGAATAATTCTCTTGTGTACCATTTATGATTATGGATATTTTTTGTTTTTTATGAACGGTAATATGGGTTAAGCAAATGATAGAAAAAAAACAACAGTGAAAAAAACAAATCGGAAGACATTTTTTTCTAGCAAAGAAAAAAACAGATACATTTTTTGCTTGAGTTCCGGATGATTTTTTCTTCTTTCATATATATGTCTCATAGAAAAAATGTGAAACCAAAAGAAAAAACGGAAATTCAAATTCAAAAACTGAAATAAACTTTATAATCCAGAGACAGTTCTTTGCTTCCAAAACTACCATCAGTCAGTCATATATGAAGAACATTAGTTAAAAAGAATATTCGATCAATTTTGGTTCTGTTGATTTTTTTAGTTGAAAAAATTTTGTCCAGAAACCAAAAAGACATAATGATAAAGTCAAAACTGATTAAAAAAGACGAAAAGTTACTATTACATACATTACATACCCATTGCCTTTTTAAGATGAAATCAAACATTTGAAAAAATATGATTGATATGTTCAGCAAAGA